>NC_053026.1:577546664-577664996 GCF_003073215.2 Triticum urartu | reverse complement strand
ACATCGCCCAAGGGTGAGTGCCGGAAGATGTCTGCGGCGCTGAATTCGGCGATCGATAACCGATCATGCCCAACATGCGCGGACACACATAGTTCGGAACTTTTAACTGGAAACGAGCCCGAGGTTCCGGTGACACAGGCATTACTAGAGGTTAGGTCTGTGTGCCGCTCCAATGCCGTGGAGTCTGCGGCTTCCGTGGCGGCGTTAAGCTTCCCATCCTCAGATGGGCGACCTGCTCCGGATCTAAGGCCAGAGCGGTTACAGTTGCAATTTCCTGGGTATGGCCGGATGATAGATCTAAGTCATGTTCATCAAGGTGACGGGGAGCGATTGCCGTGGTATCGAATCCGTCGAAGATCAAGTCTCCACGGATATCCATGACGTAGTTCAACCTCCCAAATTTGACCTGACGGCCAGGGGCGTAGTTGTCGATCTGCTCCAGATGGCCAAGCGAGTTGGCCTGCAGTGCGAAGCCACCGAACACGAAGATCTGTTCGGGGAGGAAGACCTCCCCTTGGACAGTGCCGTTGTAGATGATTGAAGGATCCATCAAACCTTTTGAGGACGGCGCAATGGAACTCTCAATGAAAGCACCAATGTCGGTGTAAAAACTGGCGGATCTCGGGTAGGGAGTCCCGAAGTATGCGTCTAGGATCGATGGTAACAGGAGACGGGGGACATAATGTTTTACCCAGGTTCGGGCCCTCTCTATGGAGGTAATACCCTACGTCCTGCTTGATTGATCTTGATGAATATGAGTATTACAAGAGTTGATCTACCACGAGATCGTAATGGCTAAACCCTAAGAGTCTAACCTGGCTATGATTATTCGGGATTCGGCCTATCTACGGACCTAGCTCTCCGGTTTATATAGACACGGGAGGGATCTAGGGTTACACAAGGTCGGTTACAGAGAAACGAATCTTTATAGTTGGTCTCCAAGCTTGCCTTCCACGCCAAGGAGAGTCCTGTCCAGACATGGGTAGAGTCTTCAGTCTTTGTATCCTTACGGCCCATCAGTCCGGCCCATATCCAATAGATCGGACACCTGACGGTAATGTTACTATCTACAAAGCTCGACTTGTTGCGAAAGGTTTTCGACAAGTTCAAGGGGTTGACTAGGATGAGACCTTCTCACCCGTAGCGATGCTTAAGTCTGTCCGAATCATGTTAGCAATTGTCATGTTTTATGATTATGAAATTTGGCAAATGGATGTCAAAACTGCATTCCTTAATGGATATCTTAAAGAAGAGTTGTATATGATGCAACTAGAAGGTTTTGTCGATCCAAAAGGTGCTAACAAAGTGTGCAAGCTCCAGCGATCCATTTATGGACTGGTGCAAGCCTCTCGGAGTTGGAATATACGCTTTGATAGTGTGATCAAAGCATATGGTTTTATACAGACTTTTGGAGAAGCCTGTATTTACAAGAAAGTGACTGGGAGCTTTGTAGAATTTCTGATATTATATGTGGATGGCATATTGTTGATTGGAAATAATACAGAATTTCTGGATAGCATAAAGGATACTTGAATAAGAATTTTTCAAAGAAAGACCTCGGTGAAGCTGCTTATATATTGGGCATCAAGATCTATAGAGATAGATCAAGATGCTTAATTGGACTTTCACAAAGCACATACCTTGATAAAGTTTTGAAGAAGTTCAAAATGGATCAGTCAAAGAAAGGGTTCTTGCATGTGTTACAATGTGTGAAGTTGAGTCAGACTCAATGCCCGGCCACTACAGAAGATAGAGAGAAAATGAAAGTCATTCCATATGCGTCAGCCATAGGTTCTATCGTGTATGCAATATTGTGTATCAGACCTGATGTGTGCCTTGCTATAAGTTTAGCAGGGAGGTACCAAAGTAATCCAGGAGTAGATCACTGGACAGCAGTCAAGAACATCCTGAAATACCTGAAAAGGACTAAGGATATGTTTCTCGTTTATGGAGGTGACAAAGAGCTCGTCGTAAATGGTTACGTCGATGCAAGCTTTGATACTGATCCGGATGACTCTAAGTCACAAATCGGATACGTATTTATATTGAATGGTGGAGCTATCAGTTGGTGCAGTTCCAAGCAGAGCGTTGTGACGGGATCTACGTGTGAAGCGGAGTACATAGCTGCTTCGGAAGCAGCAAATGAAGGAGTCTGGATGAAGGAGTTGATATCCGAGCTAGGTGTAATACCTAGTGCATCGGGTCCAATGAAAATATGTTGTGACAATATTGGAGCAATTTCCTTGGCAAAGTAATCCAGATTTCACAAGAGAACCAAACACATCAAGAGACGCTTCAATTCCATCCATGATCAAGTCAAGGAGGGAGTCATAGAGATTTGCAAGATACATACGGATATGAATGTTGCAGAACCGTTGACTAAGCCTATCTCATGAGAAAAACATGATCGGCACTAAGACTCCATGGGTGTTAGAATCATTACTATGTAATCTAGATTATTGACTCTAGTGCAAGTGGGAGACTGAAGGAAATATGCCCTAGATGTTGGGGATCGTAGTAATAATTCAAAAAATTTCCTACGTGGCACCAAGATCAATCTAGGAGATGCTAGCAAAGAGAGAGAGAGAGACAGAGAGAGGGGGTGCATCTTCATACCCTTGAAGATCGCTAAGCGGAAGCGTTACAAGAACGCGGTTGATGGAGTCATACTCGCGGTGACTCAAATCGCGGAAGATCCGATCTAGCGCCGAACGGACGGCGCCTCCACATTCAACACACGTACAGCCCGGGGACTTCTCCTCCTTCTTGATCCAGAAAAGGGAGAGGAGAAGTTGAAGGAGAACTCCAGCAGCACGAGGCGTGGTGATGGAGGAGCTCGTGGTTCTCCGGCAGGGCTTCTCCAAGCACTACGGAAGAGGAGGAGGAGTTGGAGAGGGGGAGGGCTGCGATACGTCTCCAACGTATCTATAATTTTTTATCGTTCCATGCTATTATATATTCTGTTTTGGATGTTTAATGGGCTTTATTTTACACTTTTATATTATTTTTGGGACTAACCTATTAACCCAAGGCCCAGTGCAAATTGTTGTGTTTTGTCGATTTTCAGTGTTTCACAGAAAAGGAATATCAAACGGAGTCCAAACGGAATGAAACCTTCGGGAGCGTGATTTTTGGAACAAACATGATCCAGAGGACTTGGAGTGGACGTCAAGAAACAACCGAGGGGGCCACGAGGCAGGGGGCGCGCCTGCCCCCCCCCCAGGGGGCGCCCTCCCCCTCGTGTGCCCCTCATGGCTGTCCTGACCGACTTCCTTCGCCTATATATACTCATATACCCCGAAAACATCCAGGAGCACCACGAAACCCTATTTTCACCGCTGCAACCTTCTATACCCAAGAGATCCCATCTTGGGGCCTTTTCCCGAGCTCCGCCGGAGGGGACATCGATTGTTTGATAGTTGATAGTTGTTTTGAGATATAAAGGTGGTAATATTAGAGGTGTGCTAGTTGAGTAATTGTGAAATTGAGAAATACTTGTGTTGAAGTTCTCAAGTCCCGCAACATGCACATATGGTAAACGTTGTGTGACAAATTTGAAGCATGAGGTGTTTTTTGATTGCTTTCCTTATGAGTGGCGGTCGGGGACGAGCGATGGTCTTTTCCTACCAATCTATCCCCCTAGGAGCATGCGCATAGTGCTTGGTTTTGATGACTTGTAGATTTTTGCAATAAGTATGTGAGTTCTTTATGACTAATGTTGAGTCAATGGATTATACGCACTCTCACCCTTCCATCATTGCTAGCCTCTTCGATACCGTGCATTGCCCTTTCTCACCTTGAGAGTTGGTGAAAACTTCACCGGTGCATCCAAACCCCGTGATATGATACGCTCTATCACACATAAGCCTCCTTATATATTCCTCAAAACAGCCACCATACCTACCTATTATGGCATTTCCATAGCCATTCCGAGATATATTGCCATGCAACTTTCCACCGTTCCATTTATTATGACACGCATCATCATTGTCATATTGCCTTGCATGATCATGTAGTTGACATCGTATTTGTGGCAAAGCCACCATGCTTAAGTTTTCATACATGTCACTCTTGATTCATCGCATATCCCGGTACACCGCTGGAGGCATTCACATAGAGTCATATTTTGTTCTAAGTATCGAGTTGTAATTCTTGAGTTGTAAGTAAATAAAAGTGTGATGATCATCATTAGAGCATTGTCCCATGTGAGGAAAGGATGATGGAGACTATGATTCCCCCACAAGTCAGGATGAGACTCCGGACGAATAAAAAAAGAAAAATAAAAAAGAGGCCAAGAAAAGGAAAAGAAAAAGGAGAAGGCACAAATAAAAAAATGAGACAAAAAGAGAGAAGGGACAATGTTACTATCCTTTTTCCACACTTGTGCTTCAAAGTAGCACCATGATCTTCATGATCGAGAGTCTCTTATTTTGTCACTTTCATATACTAGTGGGAATTTTTCATTATAGAACTTGGCTTGTATATTCCAATGATGGGCTTCCTCAAATGCCCTAGGTCTTCGTGAGCAAGCAAGTTGGATGCACACCCACTTAGTTTCTTTGATGAGCTTTCATATATTTATAGCTCTAGTGCATCTGTTGCATGGCAATCCCTACTCCTTGCATTGACATCAATCGGTGGGCATCTCCATAGCCCATTGATTAGCCGCGTCAATGTGAGACTTTCTCCTTTTTTCTCACACAACCTCAATCATTATATTCTATCCACACATAGTGTTATGTCCATGCCTCGCGCTCATATATTGCGTAAAAGTTGAAAGAGTTTGAAAAGGCTAAGTATGAAACAATTTCTTGGCTTGTTATCGGGGTTGTGCATGATGAGAGCATTTTGTGTGACGAAAATGAAGCATGGCCAAACTATATGATTTTGTAGGGATAAGCTTTCTTTGGCTATGTTATTTTGATAAGACATAATTGCTTGGTTAGCATGCTTGAAGTATTATTATTTTTATGTCAACATTAATCTTTTATCTTGAATCTTTCGGATCTGAACATTCCTGCCACAATAAAGAAAATTACATTGAAGAATATGCTAGAAAGCATTACACATCAAAAATTATGTTTTTTATCATTTACCTACTCGAGGACGAGCAAGAATTAAGCTTGGGGATGCTTGATACGTCTCCAATGGATCTATAATTTTTTATTGTTGCATGCTATTATATATTCTGTTTTGGATGTTTAACGGGCTTTATTATACACTTCTATATTATTTTTGGGACTAACCTATTAACCCAAGGCCTAGTGCAAATTGCTGTTTTTTGCCTATTTCAGTGTTTCGCAGAAAAGGAATATCAAACAGAGTCCAAATGGAATGAAACCTTCGGGAGCATGATTTTTGAAACAAACATGATCCAGAAGACTTAGAGTGGACATCAAGAAACAACCGAGGAGGCCATGAGGCAGGGGGCGCGCCTACCCCCCCCCCCCCCGGCGCCCCCCCCCCCCCCCCCCCCCCGCCCCCCCCCCCCCCCCCCCCCGGGCGCGCCCTCCCCCCCTCGTGGGCCCCTCGTGGCTCTCCTGACCAACTTCCTTCGCCTATATATACTCATATACCCTAAAAACACCCAGGAGCACCACGAAACCCTATTTCCACCGCCGCAACCTTCTGTACCCAAGAGATCCCATCTTGGGGCCTTTTCCGGAGCTCCGCCGGAGGGGGCATCAATCACGGAGGGCCTCTACATCAACTCCATGGCCCCTCCGATGATGTGTGAGTAGTTTACTTCAGACCTTCGGGTCCATAGCTATTAGCTAGATGGCGTCTTCTCTCTCCTTGGATCTCAATACAAAGTTCTCCTCGATCTTCTTAGAGATCTATTCGATGTAACTCTTTTGCGGTGTGTTTGTCGAGATCCGATGAATTGTGGGTTTATGATCAATATTATCTATGAACAATATTTGATTCTTCTCCGAAATCTTTTATGTATGATTGGTTATCTTTGCAAGTCTCTTCGAATTATCAGTTTGGTTTGGCCTACTAGATTGATCTTTCTTGCAATGGGAGAAGTGCTTAGCTTTGGGTTCAATCTTGCGGTGCTCAATTCCAGTGACAGAAAGGGAAATGACACGTATTGTATTGTTGCCATCGAGGATAAAAAATGGGGTTTATATCATATTGCTTGAGTTTATCCCTCTACATCATGTCATCTTACCTAATGCGTTACTCTGTTCTAATGAACTTAATACTCTAGATGCATGCTTGATAGCGGTCGATGTGTGGAGTAATAGTAGTAGATGCAGGCAGGAGTCGGTCTACTTGTCACGGACGTGATGCCTATATACATGATCATGCCTAGATATTCTCATAATTATTCGTTTTTCCATCAATTGCTCGACAGTAATTTGTTCACCCATCGTAATACTTATGCTATCTTGAGAGAAGCCACTACTGAAACCTAAGGCCCCCGGGTATATTCTCCATTATATTAATCTCCCGTCAACAAGTTATTTCTGGCACCATTTATTTTGCAATCTTTACTTTTAATATTTATTATAAAAATACAAAAAATATTATCTTATCATCTCTATCAGATCTCACTCTCGTAAGTGACCGTGAAGGGATTGACAACCCCTTTATCGTGTTGGTTGCGAGGTTCTTATTTGTTTGTGTAGGTACGAGGGACTTGCGTGTGGCCTCCTACTGGATTGATACCTTGGTTCTTAAAATTGAGGGAAATACTTCCGCTACTTTGCTGCATCACCCTTTCCTCTTCAAGGGAAAACCAACGCAGTGCTCAAGAGGTAGCAAGCTGCGCCAGGGGAAGGGTATGGCTGCCCTCCCACCCCCTCACTATATATAGGGGGAGGGGAGAGGGGGAGGCGCCCTAGGATTTACCCTAGGGGCGGCGGCTAGGGAAGATTGGATCTCCCTAGGGAAACCCTAGGGAGACTTGCCCCCCAAGCCAAACAGGTGCAGGTTTGCATCCCAAGCCAGTTGGAGGCTCCCCACCTCCCCAAGTAACGTGGAAAAAGGGTGTGGGGGCGCACAGCCCCTTAGTGGGCTGTTTTGCCCCCTCCCCTTGGCCCATGACGCCCTGCAACACTTGCTGGGGCTCTTGAAACATCTTTCGGTCATGCTGGCCATAGCCTGGTACCCTCGGAACACTTCCGGACTCCAATACCCTTCGTCCAATATATCGATCTTCACCTCCGGACAATTCCAGAACTCCTCGTGATGTCCGGATCTCATCCGGGACTCCGAACTACCTTCGGTAACCACATACTATTCCCGTTACAACTCTAGCGTCACCGAACCTTAAGTGTGTAGACCCTACGGGTTTGGGAACCATGCAGACTGTTGGAAATATGCCCTAGAGGCAATAATAAAAGCATTATTATTATATTTCCTTGTTCATGATAATTGTCTTTATTCATGCTATAATTGTATTATCCGGAAATCGTAATACATGTGTGAATAACAGACACCAACATGTCCCTAGCAAGCCTCTAGTTGACTAGCTTGTTGATCAACAGATAGTCATGGTTTCCTGACTATGGACATTGGATGTCATTGATAACGAGATCACATCATTGGGAGAATGATGTGATGGACAAGACCCAAACCTAAACATAGCACAAGATCGTATAGTTCGTTTGCTATAGTTTTCCAATGTCAAGTATCTTTTCCTTAGACCATGAGATCGTGTAACTCCCGGATACCGTAGGAGTGCTTTGGGTATGCCAAACGTCACAACGTAACTGGGTGACTATAAAGTTAGACTACGGGTATCTCCGGAAGTGTCTGTTGGGTTGACATGGATCAAGACTGGGATTTGTCACTCCGTATGACGGAGAGGTATCGCTGGGCCCACTCGGTAATGCATCATCATAATGAGCTCAAAGTGACCAAGTATCTGGTCATGGGATCATGCATTATGGTACGAGTAAAGTGACTTGTCGGTAACGAGATTGAACGAGGTATTGGGATACCGACGATCGAATCTCGGGCAAGTAACATATCGATTGACAAAGGGAATTGCGTACGGGGTTGATTGAATCCTCGACATCGTGGTTCATCCGATGAGATCATCGTGGAGCATGTGGGAGCCAACATGGGTATCCAGATCCCGCTGTTGGTTATTGACTGGAGAGTCATCTCGGTCATGTCTGCTTGTCTCCCGAACCCGTAGGGTCTACACAATTAAGGTTCGGTGATGCTAGGGTTGTGAAGATATGTATATGCAGTAACCCGAATGTTGTTTGGAGTCCCGGATGAGATCCCGGACGTCACGAGGAGTTCCGGAATGGTCCGGAGGTAAAGAATTATATATAGGAAGTGCTGTTTCGGGCATCGGGACAAGTTTCGGGGTTATCGGTATTGTACCGGGACCACCGGAAGGGTCCCGGGGGTCCACCAGGTGGGGCCACCTATCCCGGAGGGCCCCATGGGCTGAAATAGGAGGGAACCCAGCCCATAGTGGGCTGGGGCGCCAGCCCCTATAGGCCCATGCGCCTAGGGTTTCCACCATGGAAGAGTCCATGTGGTGGAAGGCACCCCTAGGTGCCTTGGGGGGAGGGAAACCTCCCCTTGGCCGCCGCCCCCCCCTAGTAGATCTCATCTACTAGGGCCGGTGCCCCCCCTGGCACCCCTATATATAGTGGGGGGAAGAGGAGGGATTTCACACCAGCCCCTGGCGCCTCCATCTCCCCCCCGTTACGTCTCTCCCTCGTAGTCTTGGCGAAGCCCTGCTTCTGTGACACCCTGCATCCACCACCACGCCATCGTGCTGCTGGATCTTCATCAACCTCTCCTCCCCCCTTGCTGGATCAAGAAGGAGGAGACGTCTCCCGTCCCGTACGTGTGTTGAACGCGGAGGTGCCGTCCGTTCGGCGCTGGTCATCGGTGATTTGGATCACGTCGAGTACGACTACATCATCACCGTTCTTTTGAACGCTTCCGTGCGCCATCTACAAAGGTATGTAGATGCATCCGATGACTCATTGCTAGATGAACTCCTAGATGATCTTGGTGAAACGAGTAGGAAAATTTTTGTTTTCTGCAACGTTCCCCAACAGTGGCATCATGAGCTAGGTCTATGCGTAGTTCTTCTTGCGCGAGTAGAACACAATGAGTTGTGGGCGTAGATTTGTCAACTTTCTTGCCGTTACTAGTCTTTTTTCTTGCTTCAGCGGTATTGTGGGATGAAGCGGCCCGGACCAACCTTACACGTACGCTTACGTGAGACCAGTTCCACCGACTAACATGCACTAGTTGCATAAGGTGGCTGGCGGCTGTCTGTCTCTCCCACTTTAGTTGGAGCGGATTCGATGAACAGGGTCCTTATGAAGGGTAAATAGAAGTTGACAAATCACGTTGTGGCTTTAACGTAGGTAAGAATACGTTCTTGCTAGAACCCTAATTCAGCCACGTAAAAACTTGCAACAACAATTAGAGGACGTCTAACTTGTTTTTGCAGCAAGTGGGTTGTGATATGATATGGCCAAAGTTGTGATGAATGATGAATGATCTATATGTGATGTATGAGATGTTCATGCTATTGTAATAGGAATCACGACTTCCATGTCGATGAGTATGACAACCGGCAGGAGCCATAGGAGTTGTCTTTATTCTTTTATATGACCTGCGTGTCATCGAGAATCGCCATGTAAATTACTTTACTTTATTGCTAAACGCGTTAGCCATAGTAGTAGAAGTAATAGTTGGCGAGCAACTTCATGGAGACACGATGATGGAGATCATGATGATGGAGATCATGGTGTCAAGCCGGTGACAAGATGATCATGGAGCCCCAAGATGGAGATCAAAGGAGCTATGTGATATTGGCCATATCATGTCACGTTTATTAATTGATTGCATGTGATGTTTATCATGTTTTGCATCTTGTTTACTTAGAATGACGGTAGTAAATAAGATGATCCCTCATAATAATTTCAAGAAGTGTTCCCCCTAACTGTGCACCGTTGCGACAGTTCGCTGTTTCAAAACACCACGTGATGATCGGGTGTTTTATTCAGACGTTCACATACAACGGGTGTAAGACAGATTACACATGCAAACACTTAGGTTGACTTGACGAGCCTAGCATGTACAGACATGGCCTCGGAACACAGAAGACCGAAAGGTCGAGCATGAGTCGTATAGAAGATACGATCAACATGAAGATGTTCACCGACGTTGACTAGTCCGTCTCACGTGATGATCGGACACGGTCTAGTTAACTCGGATCATGTAATACTTAGATGACTAGAGGGATGTCTAATCTAAGTGGGAGTTCATTAATAATTTGATTAGATGAACTTAATTATCACGAACTTAGTCTAAAATCTTTGCAATATGTCTTGTAGATCAAATGGCCAACGTAGTCCTCAACTTCAACGCGTTCCTAGAGAAAACCAAGCTGAAAGATGATGGCAGCAACTATACGGATTGGGTCCGGAACCTGAGGATCATCCTCATAGCTGCCAAGAAAGATTATGTCCTACAAGCACCGCTAGGTGATCCTCCCGTCCCACAGAACCAAGACGTTATGAACGCTTGGCAGACACGTGTTGACGACTACTCCCTCGTTCAGTGCGGCATGCTTTACAGCTTAGAGCCGGGGCTCCAAAAAAGTTTTGAGAGACATGGAGCATACGAGATGTTCGAAGAGCTGAAAATGGTTTTTCAAGCTCATGCCCGGATCGAGAGATATGAAGTCTCCGATAAGTTCTTCAGCTGTAAGATGGAGGAAAATAGTTCTGTCAGTGAGCACATACTCACTATGTCTGGGTTACATAACCGCTTGTCTCAGCTGGGAGTTAATCTCCCGGATGATGCGGTCATTGACAGAATCCTCCAGTCGCTTCCACCAAGCTACAAGAGCTTTGTGATGAACTTCAACATGCAGGGGATGCAAAAGACCATTCCTGAGTTATTCTCAATGCTGAAATCAGCGGAGGTAGAAGTCAAGAAGGAACATCAAGTGTTGATGGTCAATAAAACCACTAAGTTCAAGAAAGGCAAGGGTAAAAAGAACTTCAAGAAGGACGGCAAGGAGGTTGCCGCGCCTGGCAAGCAAGCTGCCGGGAATAAGCCAAAGAATGGACCCAAGCCCGAGACTGAGTGCTTTTATTGCAAGGGAAGCGGTCACTGGAAGCGGAACTGCCCTAAGTACTTAGCGGATAAGAAGGCCGGCAAAACAAAAGGTATATGTGATATACATGTAATTGATGTGTACCTTACTAGTGCCCGTAGTAGCTCCTGGGTATTTGATACCGGTGCAGTTGCTCACATTTGTAACTCAAAGCAGGGGCTGCGGAATAAGCGGAAACTGGCAAAGGACGAGGTGACGATGCGCGTCGGGAATGGTTCCAAGGTCAATGTGATCGCCGTCGGCACGCTGCCTCTGCATCTCCCTTCGGGATTAGTTTTAAACCTTAATAATTGTTATTTAGTGCCAGCTTTGAGCATGAACATTGTATCGGGATCTCGTTTAATTCGAGATGGCTACTCTTTTAAATCTGAGAATAATGGTTGTTCCATTTTTATGAGAGATATGTTTTATGGTCATGCTCCTATGGTGAATGGTTTATTCTTTATGAATCTCGAACGTGATGCTACACATGTTCATAATGTGAGTACCAAAAGAAGTAAGGTTGATAATGATAGTCCCACATACTTGTGGCACTGCCGCCTTGGTCACATAGGTGTCAAACGCATGAAGAAGCTCCATGCAGATGGACTTTTAGGGTCTCTTGATTATGAATCATTTGACACATGCGAACCATGCCTTATGGGTAAAATGACCAAGACTCCGTTCTCAGGAACAATGGAGCGAGCAACCGACTTATTGGAAATCATACATACTGATGTGTGCGGTCCAATGAGTGTTGAGGCTCGCGGTGGCTATCGTTATGTTCTCACCCTCACTGATGATTTAAGTAGGTATGGGTATATCTACTTAATGAAACACAAGTCTGAAACCTTTGAAAAGTTCAAGGAATTTCAGAGTGAGGTTGAAAATCAACGTGACAGGAAAATCAAGTTTCTACGATCAGATCGTGGAGGAGAATACTTGAGTCATGAATTTGGCACGCACTTAAGAAAATGTGGAATAATTTCACAACTCACGCCACCTGGAACACCTCAGCGTAACGGAGTGTCCGAACGTCGTAATCGCACTCTATTAGATATGGTGCGATCTATGATGTCTCTTACCGATTTACCGCTATCTTTTTGGGGCTATGCTTTAGAGACTGCCGCATTCACTTTAAATAGGGCTCCGTCGAAATCCGTTGAGACGACATCGTATGAATTATGGTTTGGGAAGAAACCTAAGCTGTCATTTCTAAAAGTTTGGGGATGCGATGCTTATGTCAAGAAACATCAACCTGAAAAGCTCGAACCCAAGTCGGAAAAATGTGTCTTCATAGGATACCCAAAAGAAACTATTGGGTACACCTTCTACCTCAGATCCGAAGGCAAGATCTTTGTTGCCAAGAATGGGTCCTTTCTAGAGAAAGAGTTTCTCTCGAAAGAAGTAAGTGGGAGGAAAGTAGAGCTTGATGAAGTATTACCTCTTGAACCGGAAAATGGCGCAACTCAAGAAAATGTTCCTGAGGTGCCAGCACCGACTAGAGAGGAAGTTAATGATAATGATCAAGATACTTCTGATCAAGCTCCTACTGAAATTCGAAGGTCCACAAGGACACGTTCCGCACCAGAGTGGTACGGCAACCCTGTCTTGGAAATCATGTTGTTAGACAACGGTGAACCTTCGAACTATGAAGAAGCGATGGCGGGCCCGGATTCCGAAAAATGGCTGGAAGCCATGAAATCCGAGATAGGATCCATGTATGAAAACGAAGTATGGACTTTGACTGACTTGCCCGTTGAACGGCGAGCCATAGAAAATAAATGGATCTTTAAGAAGAAGACAGACGCGGATGGTAATGTGACCATCTATAAAGCTCGGCTTGTCGCTAAGGGTTATCGACAAGTTCAAGGGGTTGACTACGATGAGACTTTCTCACCGGTAGCGAAGCTGAAGTCCGTCCGAATCATGTTAGCGATTGCCGCATTCTATGATTATGAGATATGGCAAATGGACGTCAAAACGGCATTCCTTAATGGTTTCCTTAAGGAAGAATTGTATATGATGCAGCCTGAAGGTTTTGTCGATCCTAAGAATGCTGACAAGGTGTGCAAGCTCCAACGCTCGATTTATGGGCTGGTGCAAGCATCTCGGAGTTGGAACATTCGCTTTGATGAGATGATCAAAGCGTTTGGGTTCACGCAGACTTATGGAGAAGCCTGCGTTTACAAGAAAGTGAGTGGGAGCTCTGTAGCATTTCTCATATTATATGTAGATGACATACTTTTGATGGGAAATGATATAGAACTCTTGGACAGCATCAAGGCCTACTTGAATAAAAGTTTTTCAATGAAGGACCTTGGAGAAGCTGCTTATATATTGGGCATCAAAATCTATAGAGATAGATCGAGACGCCTCATAGGTCTTTCACAAAGCACATACCTTGATAAGATATTGAAGAAGTTCAATATGGATCAGTCTAAGAAGGGGTTCTTGCCTGTGTTGCAAGGTATGAAATTGAGCTTAGCTCAATGTCCGACCACGGCAGAAGAAATAGAAGAGATGAGTGTCATCCCCTATGCCTCAGCCATAGGTTCTATTATGTATGCCATGCTGTGTACCAGACCTGATGTAAACCTTGCCATAAGTTTGGTAGGAAGGTACCAAAGTAATCCCGGCAAGGAACACTGGACAGCGGTCAAGAATATCCTGAAGTACCTGAAAAGGACTAAGGAAATGTTTCTCGTTTATGGAGGTGACGAAGAGCTCGTCGTAAAGGGTTACGTCGACGCTAGCTTCCACACAGATCTGGATGACTCTAAGTCACAAACCGGATACGTGTATATTTTGAATGGTGGGGCAGTAAGCTGGTGCAGTTGCAAGCAAAGCGTCGTGGCGGGATCTACATGCGAAGCGGAATACATGGCAGCCTCGGAGGCAGCACATGAAGCAATATGGGTGAAGGAGTTCATCACCGACCTAGGAGTCATACCCAATGCGTCGGGGCCGATCAAGCTCTTCTGTGACAACACTGGAGCTATTGCTCTTGCCAAGGAGCCCAGGTTTCACAAGAAGACAAGGCACATCAAGCGTCGCTTCAACTCCATTCGTGAAAATGTTCAAGATGGAGACATAGAAATTTGTAAAGTGCACACGGACCTGAATGTAGCAGATCCCTTGACTAAACCTCTCCCTAGAGCAAAACATGATCAACACCAGAATTCCATGGGTGTTCGATTCATCACAATGTAACTAGATTATTGACTCTAGTGCAAGTGGGAGACTGTTGGAAATATGCCCTAGAGGCAATAATAAAAGAATTATTATTATATTTCCTTGTTCATGATAATTGTCTTTATTCATGCTATAATTGTATTATCCGGAAATCGTAATACATGTGTGAATAACAGACACCAACATGTCCCTAGCAAGCCTCTAGTTGACTAGCTTGTTGATCAACAGATAGTCATGGTTTCCTGACTATGGACATTGGATGTCATTGATAACGAGATCACATCATTGGGAGAATGATGTGATGGACAAGACCCAAACCTAAACATAGCACAAGATCGTATAGTTCGTTTGCTAGAGTTTTCCAATGTCAAGTATCTTTTCCTTAGACCATGAGATCGTGTAACTCCCGGATACCGTAGGAGTGCTTTGGGTATGCCAAACGTGACAACGTAACTGGGTGACTATAAAGGTAGACTACGGGTATCTCCGAAAGTGTCTGTTGGGTTGACATGGATCAAGACTGGGATTTGTCACTCCGTATGACGGAGAGGTATCGCTGGGCCCACTCGGTAATGCATCATCATAATGAGCTCAAAGTGACCAAGTGTCTGGTCACGGGATCATGCATTACGGTACGAGTAAAGTGACTTGTCGGTAACGAGATTGAACGAGGTATTGGGATACCGACGATCGAATCTCGGGCAAGTAACATATCGATTGACAAAGGGAATTGCGTACGGGGTTGATTGAATCCTCAACATCGTGGTTCATCCGATGAGATCATCGTGGAGCATGTGGGAGCCAACATGGGTATCCAGATCCCGCTGTTGGTTATTGACTGGAGAGTCATCTCGGTCATGTCTTCTTGTCTCCCGAACCCGTAGGGTCTACACACTTAAGGTTCGGTGACGCTAGGGTTGTGAAGATATGTATATGCAGTAACCCGAATGTTGTTCGGAGTCCCGGATGAGATCCCGGACATCACGAGGAGTTCCGGAATGGTCCGGAGGTAAAGAATTATATATAGGAAGTGCTGTTTCGGGCATCGGGACAAGTTTCGGGGTTATCGGTATTGTACCAGGACCACCGGAAGGGTCCCGGGGGTCCACCAGGTGGGGCCACCTATCCCGGAGGGCCCCATGGGCTGAAATAGGAGGGAACCCAGCCCATAGTGGGCTGGGGCGCCAGCCCCTATAGGCCCATGCGCCTAGGGTTTCCACCATGGAAGAGTCCATGTGGTGGAAGGCACCCCTAGGTGCCTTGGGGGGAGGGAAACCTCCCCTTGGCCGCCGCCCCCCCCCCCCTAGTAGATCTCATCTACTAGGGCCGGTGCCCCCCTGGCACCCCTATATATAGTGGGGGGAAGAGGAGGGATTTCACACCAGCCCCTGGTGCCTCCATCTCCCCCCCGTTACGTCTCTCCCTCGTAGTCTTGGCGAAGCCCTGCTTCTGTGACGCCCTGCATCCACCACCACGCCGTCGTGCTGCTGGATCTTCATCAACCTCTCCTCCCCCCTTGCTGGATCAAGAAGGAGGAGACGTCTCCCGTCCCGTACGTGTGTTGAACGCGGAGGTGCCGTCCGTTCGGCGCTGGTCATCGGTGATTTGGATCACGTCGAGTACGACTACATCATCACCGTTCTTTTGAACGCTTCCGTGCGCCATCTACAAAGGTATGTAGATGCATCCGATGACTCGTTGCTAGATGAACTCCTAGATGATCTTGGTGAAACGAGTAGGAAAATTTTTGTTTTCTGCAACGTTCCCCAACACAGACATGACGGACACACCTCTCCGGCCAATAACCAATAGCGGGATCTGGATACCCATATTGGCTCCCACATGTTCCACGATGATCTCATCGGATGAACCATGATGTCGGGATTCAATCAATCTTGTATACAATTCCCTTTGTCTATCGGTATGTCACTTGCCTGAGATTCGATCATCGGTATACCCATACCTTGTTCAATCTCGTTACTGGCAAGTCTCTTTAATCATTCCGCAATGCATGATCCCGTGACTAACTCTTTAGTCAAATTGAGCTCATTATGATGATGCATTACCGAGTGGGCCCAGAGATACCTCTCTATCATACGGAGTGACAAATCCCAGTCTCGATTCGTGCCAACCCAACAGACACTTTTGGAGATACCTGTAGTGCACCTTTATAGTCACCCAGTTACGTTGTGACGTTTGATACACCCAAAGCATTCCTACAGTATCCAAGAGTTGCACAATCTCATGGTCTAAGGAAACGATATTTGACATTAGAAAATCTCTAGCGAACAAACTACACGATATTATGCTATGCTTAGGATGGGTCTTGTCCATCACATCATTCTCCTAATGATGTGATCCCGTTATCAACGACATCCAATGTCCATGGTCAGGAAACCATAACCATCTATTGATGAACGAGCTAGTCAACTAGAGGCATACTAGGGACATGTTGTGGTCTATGTATTCACACATGTATTACGGTTTCCAGTTAATACAATTATAGCATGAACAATAGACAATTATCATGAACAAGGAAATATAATAATAACCATTTTATTATTGCCTCTAGGGCATATTTCCAACAGTCTCCCACTTGCACTAGAGTCAATAATCTAGTTCACATCGCCATGTGATTAACACTCATAGTTCACATCGCCATGTGACCAACACCCAAAGATCTAGTTCACATCACCATGTGATTAAGACTCAATTAGTTTTGGGGTTTGATCATGTTATGCTTGTGAGAGAGGTTTTAGTCAACGGGTCTGCAACATTCAGATCCATATGTACATTGCAAATCTCTATGTTATATCGTAGATGTTGCTTCCACGCTCCACTTGGAGCTATCCCAAATGGTTGCTCCACTATATGTATCCAGTTTGCTACTCAGAGTCATCCGGATAGGTGCTAAAGCTTGTATCGACGTAACCCTTTACACCGAACTCTTTATCACCTCCATAACCGAGAAACATTTCCTTATTCCTCTAAGGACAATTTTGACCACTGTCTAATGATCCATTCCTGGATCACTTTTGTACCCCCTTGCCAGACTCGTGGCAAGGCACATATCAGGTGCAGTACACAGCATGGCATATCGAATAGAGCCTATGGCTAAGGCATAGGGGATGACCTTCGTCTTTTCTCTTTCTTCTGCCGTGGTCGAGCTTTAAGTATTAACTTCACACCTTACAACTCAGGCAAGAACTCCTTCTTTGGCTGATCCATTTTGAACTCCTTCAAAATCACGTCAAGGTATGTGCTCTGTGAAAGTCTTATCAGGCGTCTTGATCTATCTCTATAGATCTTGATACCCAATATGTAAGCAGTTTTACCCAGGTCTTCCTTTGAAAAACTTAATTCAAACAACCCTTTATGCTTTCCAGAAATTCTACATCATTTCTGATCAACAATATGTCATCCACATATACTTATCAAAAATGTTGTAGTGCTCCCACTCACTTTCTTGTAAATACAAGTTTCTTACAAACTTTGTATAAACCCAAAAGCTTTGATCACCTCATCAAAGCGTATGTTCCAACTCCGAGATGCTTGCTCCAGTCCATACAAGGATCGCTGGAGTTTGCATACCTTTTAGCATCCTTAGGATTGACAAAACCTTCTGTTTGTATCATATACAGCCTTTCCTCACGGAAACCATCAAGGAAACTTTGTTTTGACATCCATCTGCCAGATTTCATAAATGACAATGTAGCAACTGCTAACATAATTCTAACAGACTTTAGCATCGCTATGATTGAGAAAGTCTCATCACAGTCAACTCCTTGAACTTGTCGGGAACTTCTTTGAGACAAGTCGAGCTTCATAAATGGTGACATTACCATCAGCGTCTGTCTTCTTCTTAAAGATCCATTTATTCTCAATGGCTTGCCGATCATCGGGCAAGTCCACCAAAGTCCATACTTTTTTCTCATACATGGATCCTATCCCGGATTTCATGGCTTCCAGCCATTTGTTGGAATCGGGGCCCACCATCGCTTCTCCATAGCTCATAGGTTCATCATTGTCGAACAACATGACCTTTAAGATGGGATTACCACTCCGAAGTTGTACACACCCTTGTTGACCTACGAGATTCGATAGTAACTTGATCTGAAGCTCCATGATCATCATCATTAGCTTTCTTTTCAACTGAGGTAGGTGCCACAGAAACATTTTTCTGTGTTGCGCTACTCTCTAGTTGAAGTAAAGGTTCAACAACCTCATCAAGTTCTATCTTCCTCCCACTCAATTCTTTTGAAAGAAACTCTTTCTCAAGAAAGGACCTGTTCATAGTGACAAACACTTTGCCCTCAGGTCTGAGATAGAATGTATACCCAATCGTCTTGTTTGGGTATTCTATGAAGACACAATTTTCCGCTTTGGGTTCGAGCTTTTCTGGCCGAAGCCTATCGACATAAGCATCGTAGCCCCAAACCTTAAGAAACAACAACTTAGGTTTCTTGCCAAACCATAGTTCATACGGTGTCATCTCCACGGACTTAGATGGTTCCCTATTTAAAGTGAATGTAATTGTCTTTAATGCATAACCCCCAAAAAATAGCGGTAGATTGGTAAGAGACATCATACACCATATCCAATAAGGTTCGATTACGACGTTTGGACACACCATCACGCTATGGTGTTCCAGGCGGCATCAACTGTGAAACGATTCCACCTTGTCTTTAGGGATTGCCAAACTCATAACTCAGATACTTTCCCTTTGATCAGATCGAAGGAACTTGATCTTCTTGTTACGATGATTCTCAACTTCACTCTGAAATTGCTTGAACTTTTCAAACATTTCAGACTTATGCTTCATTAAGTAAATATACCCATATCTACTCAATTCACTGGTGAAGGTGAGAAAATAACGATATCCACTGCGCGCGTCAACACTCATCGGACCACACACATCAGCATGTATGATTTCCAACAAGTCACTTGCCCGTTCCATTGTTCCAAAGAATGGGGTTTTAGTCATCTTGCCAAAGAGGCATCGTTCGCATGTGTCAAGTGATTCAAAATCAAGTGACTTCAAAAGTCCATTAGCATGGAGGTTCTTTCATGTGCTTTACACCAATATGACCTAAGCGGCAGTGCCACATGAAAGTGGTACTATCATTATCAACTCTACATCTGTTGGCATCAATGTTATGAACATGTGTATAACTATGACCGGGATTCAATAAACCATTCACATTGGGTGCATTACCATAGAAGGTATTATTCATGTAAACAGAATAACCATTATTCTCTGACTTAAATGAATAATTGTATTGCAATAAACATGATCTAATCATGTTCATGCTCAACACAGACACCAATGCAAACAACATTTATCTAGGTTCAACACTAATCCCGAAGGTAGAGGGAGCGTGTGATGGTGATCACATTAACCTTGGAAACACTTCCAACACACATTGTCACCTCACCCTTAGCTAGTCTCCGTTAATTCCGTAGCTTTTGTTTCGAGTTACCAATATTAGCAACTGAACCAGTATCTAATACACAGGTGCTACTAGGAGTACTAGTAAGGTACACATCAATAACACACATATATCAAATATACTTTTGTTGAAGTTGACAGCCTTCTTATCTACCAAGTATTTGAGGCAGTTCCGCTACCAGTGACCGTTCCCCTAATAGAAGCAATTTTTCTCGGGTTTGGGTTCTTGGGTTTCTTCACTGGAGCAGCAACTGGCTTGCCATTCAAGAAGTTTCCCTTCTTGCCCTTGCCATTCTTTGAAACTAGTGCTCTTGTTAACCATCAAAACTTGATGCTCCTTCTTGATTTCTACCTTTACGGCCTTAATCACGACGAACAGCTCTGGGATTATCTTCCCTTGCATGTTATAGTTCATCACGAAAACTCTAGTAGCTTGGTGATAGGGACTGGAGAACTTTTGTTAGTCACTCTCTTATCTGGAAGATTAGCTCCCACTTGATTCAAGTGATTGAAGTACCCACACATTCTGAGCACATGCTCACTGACTGAGCTATTCTCCTCCATCTTGTAGGCAAAGGTCTTGTCAGAGGTCTCAACCTCTCAACACGGGCATGAGCCTGAAATACCAATTTCAGCTCTTGGAACATCGCATATGTTCTATGGCGTTCAAAACGCTTTTGGAGCCCCGACTCTAAGCCGTAAAGCATGGCGCACTAAACTATCAGGTAGTCATCAGAATGTGTCTACCAAATGTTCACAACATCCACAGACGACACCAAAGGGGTTGGCACACCGAGCGGTGCATCAAGGACAGAAGCCTTCTGTGTAGCAGTGAGGACAATCCTCAGACTACGGCCCTAGTCCGCACAATTGCTTACAATATCTTTCAACTTAGTCTTTCTCTAGGAACGTATTAAAACAAGGAGCTAAAGCGTGAGCTATTAATCCACAACATAATTTGCAAAGACAATTTAGACTATGTTCATGATAATTAAGTTCATCTAATCAAATTATTTAATAAACTCCCACTTAGATAGACATCCCTGTATTCACCTAAGTGATACATGATCTGAATCGACTAGGCCATGTCCGATCATCACGTGAGACGGACTAGTCATCAATGGTGACCATCTCCATGTTGATCGCATCTACTATACGACTCATGTTCGACCTTTCAGTCTCTTGTGTTCCAAGGCCATGTCTGTACATGCTAATCTCGTCAAGTCAACCTAAGTGTTTCGCATGTGTAAATCTGGCTTACAACCGTTGTATGCGAATGTTAGAATCTATCACACCCGATCATCATGTGGTGCTTCGAAACAACGATCCTTTGCAATGGTGCACAGTTAGGGAAACACTTCCTTGAAATTTTTGTGAGGGATCATCTTATTTATACACGCCGTCGTTCATGCAAACATGATAAACATCACATGCAAATCATAAAATGACATGATATGGCCAATATTATCTTGCGCCTTTTGATCTCCATCTTCGAGGCGCGGCATGATCACCTTTGTCACTGGCATGACACCATGATCTCCATCATCATGATCTCCACCATCGTGTCTTCATGAAGTTGTCTCGCCAACTATTACTTCTACTACTATGGCTAACGGTTAGCAATAAAGTAAAGTAATTACATGGCGTTTTTCATTGATACGTAGGTCATACAATAAATTAAGACAACTCCTATGGCTCCTGCCGGTTGTCATACTCATCGACATGCAAGTCATGAATCCTATTACAAGAACATGATCAATCTCATACATCACATATATAAAATTCATCACATCCTTTTGGCCATATCACAACACATAGCATACCCTGCAAAAACAAGTTAGACGTCCTCTAATTGTTGTTGCATGTTTTACGTGGCTGCTATGGGTTTCTAGCAAGAACGTTTCTTACCTACGCAAAAACCACAACGGTGATATGCCAATTGCTATTTACCCTTCATAAGGAACCTCTTCATCGAATCCAATCCGACTAAAGTGGGAGAGACAGACACCCGCTAGCCACCTTATGCATCAAGTGCATGTCTGTCGGTGGAACCAGTCTCAAGTTAGTGTACGTGTAAGGTCGGTCCGGGCCGCTTCATCCCACAATGCCGCCGAATCAAGATAAGACTAGTAATGGTAAGCAAATCGACCAAATCATCGCCCACAACTACTTTGTGTTCTACTCGTGCAAAGAATCTACGCATAGACCTAGCTCTGATACCACTGTTGGGGATCATAGTAATAATTCAAAATTTTCCTACGTGTCACGAAGATCAATCTAGGAGATGCTAGCAACGAGAGAGAGAGAGAGAGAGAGAGAGAGAGAGGGAGTGCATCTTCATACCATTGAAGATCGCTAAGCGGAAGCGTTACAAGAACGCTGTTGATGGAGTCGTACTCGCGGCGATTCAAATCGCGGAAGAGTTAATCTAGCGCGGAACGGACGGCGCCTCTGCGTTCAACACACATACAGCCCGGGGATGTCTCCTCCTTCTTGATCCAGCAAGGGGAGAGGAGAAGTTGAGGGAGAACTCCAGCAGCACGACAGCGTGGTGATGGAGGAGCTCGTGGTTCTCCGGCAGGGCTTCGCCAAGCACTACGGAAGAGGAGGAGTTGGAGAGGGGGAGGGCTACGCCAGGGGAAGGGTATGGCTGCCCTCCCACCCCATCACTATATATAGGGTAAGGGGAGAGGGGGAGGCGCCCTAGGGTTTCCCCTAGAGGCGGCGGCTAGGGCAGATTGGATCTCCCTAGGGAAACCCTAGGGAGACTTGCCCCCCAAGCCAAGCAGGTGGAGGCTTGCCTCCCAAGCCAGGTGGAGGGGCCCCACCTCCCCAAGTAACATAGGAAAAGGGTGTGGGGGCGCACAGCCCCTTAGTGGGTTGGTTTGCCCCCTCCCCTTGGCCCATGAGGCCCTGCAACACTTGTCGGTGCTCCCGAAACACCTTTCGGTCATGCTGGCCATAGCCTGGTACCCCCGGAACACTTCCGGACTCCAATACCCTTCGTCCAATATATCGATCTTCCCTCCGGACCATTTCGGAACTCCTCGTGATGTCCGTGATCTCATCCGGGACTCCGAACTACCTTCGGTAACCACATACTATTCCCGTTACAACTCTAGCGTCACCGAACCTTAAATGTGTAGACCCTACGGATTCGGGAACCATGCAGACATGACCGAGACACCTCTCTGGCCAATAACCAATAGCGGGATCTGGATACCCATATTGGCTCCCACATGTTCCACGATGATCTCATCGGATGAACCACGATGTCGGGGATTCAATCAATCCCGTATACAATTCCCTTTGTCTACCGGTATGTTACTTGCTCGAGATTCGATCGTCGGTATCCCCATACCTTGTTCAATCTCATTACCGGCAAGTCTCTTTACTCGTTCCGCAATGCATGATCCCGTGACTAACTCTTTATTCAAATTGAGCTCATTATGATGATGCATTACCAAGTGGGCCCAGAGAAACCTCTCCGTCATACGGAGTGACAAATCCCAGTCTCGGTTCATGCCAACCCAACAGACACTTTCGGAGATACCTGTATTGCACCTTTATAGTCACCCAGTTACGTTGTGATGTTTGATACACCCAAAGCATTCCTACGGTATCCGAGAGTTGCACAATCTCATGGTCTAAGGAAACGATACTTGACATTAGAAAAGCTCTAGCGAACGAACTACACGATCTTGTGATATGCTTAGGATTGAGTCTTGTCCATCACATCGTTCTCCTAATGATGTTATCCCGTTATCAACGACATCCAATGTCCATGGTCAGGAAACCATAACCATCTATTGATGAACAAGCTAGTCAACTAGAGGCATACTAGGGACATGTTGTGGTCTATGTATTCACACATGTATTACGGTTTCCAGTTAATACAATTATAGCATGAACAATAGACAATTATCATGAACAAGGAAATATAATAAGAACCATTTTATTATTCCAGGGCATATTTCCAACACTAGAGGCAATAATAAAGTTGTTATTTATATTTCCATATATCATGATAAATGTTTATTATTCATGCTAGAATTGTATTAACCGAAAACTTACTACATGTGTAAATACATAGACAAACAGAGTGTCCCTAGTATGTCTCTACTTGACTAGCTCGTTAATCAAAGATGGTTAAGTTTCCTAACCAAAGACATGTGTTGTCATTTGATGAATGGGATCACATCATTAGAGAATGATGTGATGGACAAGACTCATCTGTTAGCTTAGCATAATGATCGTTTAGTTTTATTGCTATTGCTTTCTTCATGACTTATACATGTTTCTCTGACTATGAGAATATGCAACTCCCGGATACCGGAGGAACACCTTGTGTGCTATCAAACGTCACAACATAACTGGGTGATTATAAAGATGCTCTATAGGTGTCTCCGATGCTGTTTGTTGAGTTGGCATAGATCGAGATTAGGAATTGTCACTCCGTGTATCGGAGAGGTATCTCTGGGCCCTTCTCGATAATGCACATCACTATGAGCCTTGCAAGCAATGTGACTAATGAGTTAGTTAAGGGATGATGCATTATGGAACGAGTAAAGAGACTTGCCGGTAACAAGATTGAACTAGGTATGATGATACCGACGATCGAATCTCGGCAAGTAACATACGGATGTCTACTACGCAACTTTATTCTTGTAGACACGTGTTGGGCCTCCAAGCGCAGAGTTTTGTAGGACAGTAGCAATTTTCCCTCAAGTGGATGACCTAAGGTTATCAATCCGTGAGAGGTGTAGGATGAAGATGGTCTCTCTCAAACGACCCTGCAACCAAATACAAGAAATCTCTTGTGTCCCCAACACACCCAATACAATGGCAAATTGTATAGGTGCACTAGTTCGGTGAAGAGATGGTAATAAAAGTGTAATATGGATGGTAGAAATATATTTTTATAATCTTAATAAATAAAAACAGCAAGGTGGCAAATAGAAAACGGGCACAAAAATGGTATTGCAATGCTTAAAAACAAGGCCTAGGGTCTGTACTTTCACTAGTGCAATCTCCCAACAGTGCTAATATAGTTGGATCATATGATTATCCCTCAAAGTGCAATAAAGAATTACTCCCGAGTTCCTATTAGTGGAGAACAAAAGATAGAAATTTTTTGTAGGGTACGAAACCACCTCAAAGCTATTCTTTCCGTTCGATCTATTCACGAGTTCGTACTAAAATAATGCAAAACTATTTTTTCCGTTCGATCTATCCTAGAGTTCGTACTAGAATAACACCAAAGCATATTCTTATTCATAATACTCAATCCATAGAAAGAAATACATAGAGACCCCAAAGTTTCTATCGGAGATAAGATAACAAAAACGTGCATCAACCCCTATGCATAGATTACCCCAATATCACCACGGAAATCCGCAAGTTGAGTGCCATAACGTATATCAAGTGAATCAATAAGATACCCCATTGTCACCTCAAGTATTCATACTGCAAGATATACATCATGTATTCTCATATCTTAATATTCAATCCGACAAGACAAAGCTCCAAAGGGTAAAGACTCAATTCATCACAACAAGAGTATAGAGGGGAGAAACATCATATGATCCGACTATATTAACAAAGCACATGATATAGATCACGAGAGAGAGAGAGAGATTAATCACATATCTACTGGTACAAACCCTCAGTCCCGAGGGTGGACTACTCCCTCCTCATCGTGGTGGCCGCCGGGATGATGAAGATGGCCAGCGGAGACGATTCCCCCCTCCGGCAGGGTGCCGGAACGGGTCTAGATTGGCTTTCGGTGGCTATGGAGCCCTGCGGTGGCGGAACTTATGATCTAGGTTAACCCCGAAGGGTTTCGAAATATTTGGGAATTTATAGTGCAAAGAAGGGGTACGGGAGGCCACTGAGGTGGGCACAACCCACCTGGGCACGCCAGGGGGCCCTGGCGCGCCCTGGTGGGTTGTGCCCCCCTCGGGGCACCCCCCCCCCCTAGGTGCTGCTTTGGCCCATCGGGAGTCTTCTGGCCCATAAAAATTCACAAAAAGTTTCGCGGTGTTTGGACTCTGTTTGATATTGATTTTTTGTGATGTAAAAACAAGCAAAAACAGCAACTGACACTGGGCACTAGGTCAATAGGTTAGTCCCAAAAAATGATATAAAGTTGCTATAAAATGATTGTAAAACATCCAAGACTGATAAGATAACGTCATGAATACTTCATAAATTATAGATACGTTGGAGACGTATCACATACCGATGACAAAGGGAACAACGTATGTTGTTAGGCGGTTTGACCGATAAAGATCTTCGTAGAATATGTAGGAGCCAATATGAGCATCCAAGTTCCGCTATTGGTTATTGACCAGAGATGTGTCTCGGTCATGTCTACATAGTTCTCAAACACGTAGGGTCCGCACGGTTAACGTTCGATGATGATTTGTATTATGAGTTATGTGATTTGATGACCGAAGTTTTTTCGGAGTCCCGAGTGAGATCACAGACATGACGAGGAGTCTTGAAATGGTCGAGAGGTAAAGATTCATATATTGGAAGGTTGCATTCAGACACCGGAATGGTTTTGGAAGTTTCGGATAAGTTTCGGAGTACCGGGGGTTACCGGACCCCCCCCCTGGAAGTTAATGGGCCAACATGGGCCTTAGTGGAGAAGAGAGAGGCCCGGCCAGGAGGTGGCGCCCCCCTCCTTGCCAATCCGAATTGGACAAGGGGTGGGGGCGGCGCCCCCCCCCTTTCCCTCTCCTACTCCTTCTCTCTTTCCCTCTCTGCTACTCCGGAAAAAGGAAAAATAGGAGAGAGGAATCCTACTAGGACTAGGGAGTCCTAGTAGGACTCCCCACACTTGGCGCGCCCCTAGGGGGCGGCCTCCTCTCCTTCCTCCTTTATATACGGAGGCGGGGGGCACCCCAAAGGCACAATAGACAATCTCTTAGCCGTGTGTGGTGCCCCCCTCCACAGTTTACCACGTCGGTCATATCGTCATAGTGCTTAGGCGAAGCCCTGCGTCGGTAACTTCATCATCACCATCGCCACGCCGTCGTGCTAACGGAACTCTCCCTCGTCCTCAACTGTATCAAGAGCTCGAGGGACGTCATCATGCTGAACGTGTGCTGAACACGGAGGTGTTGTACGTTCGGTGCTAGGATCGGTTGGATCACGAAGACGTTCGACTACATCAACTGTGGTACTAAACGCTTCCGCTTTCGGTCTACGAGGGTACGTAAACACACTCTCCCCATCTCGTTGCTATGCATCTCCTAAATAGATCTTGCGTGATCGTAGGATTATTATTTTTTTGAAATAATGTGCTCCTCAACACTGGGAGCGGCCGTGGACGCGCTAGCGCGTGAGCTCCGGCTGGGAGCGGCCATGGACGTGTTGGCGCGGGAGCTCTGTCTGCGCCTGCGTGCTCCAGCTGGGAGTGGGTGTGGGCGTGCTGGCATGTGACCTCCGCCTGGGAGCGGCTGTGGGCGTGCCCATGGGCGCGAGCAGACACAACCATCTCGTGGTCAGCTCCTGTAGGTCGCGCCACAAGTGAGCGAGCTCCGACCCGGGAGGAGCCATGGGCTGCAAGGTCTACCTGTGGGCGCCCGAACTCCGCCCTGGGAGCGGTCGCGAGCGCAACAACGGTGGCGCGATCTCCGAGCGGCCGCCGAAGGAGCGAGCGAGCAATGGGACGGGCATGCTCCATGCTCGTATGAAAAAGGAGAGAGAGGAAAAGGTGAGGTGGGTCGCTGCAGATGGGACCTACGAGGCTTGCTCGGGCGTGACTAGGCACGTCCGGGCAGCCTCATATTATCTCATATTTGAGATAGATCTCAGGTGCCATGCATAGCTTGAACGTTTAAGGCCAAAACGAGAAGTCCGGTTAGATCATTTTTTCTGACCAGACACTATACGGACTGTCCGTCCAGACATTTAGGGAGAAAATAGGGGGTCCGGTTGTAGATGCTCTAACGACCCGGTTCTGAAATAAGCCAGCCACACGTCACCTCACTGCTACTGGTGATGCACTACAGTGTTGGCTAACCTCATGGTGACCAATAGTAAACAAGACCATTAGGGCAACTGTAACGCGCCGACCCAAACGGACGCGCGATTTGTCTACTTTTTGTCCGTTTGGGTCGGCCAGATGGACGTGCGCGTCCGTTTTTAATTAATTTGGGTCGGCAGGTGCGCCCAACGTAAGGCATACTCATTTTTACCGACATGGCTGAAACAGACTTAATAAAACATAACTATACATAAATGGCCAGTCAAATGCCGGCCAAACTCCACTTAAACATAACATTAAAAAAACGTTGATAAACGCCTGCACGCTGCCCTAGTAGACCACCTTGCCTTGCCCTTTCCCTTCTCGTCGTCGTCGCCGAGGTCGATAAAGACGGGAGGCGGCCTAGCCCAACTGAACGCGGCTTGATAGGCTGCCAGGGAAGCCTCCTCTGACGTCTGTTGTGGCGACGACAGAGCGGCAAGACGGGCGCACTCCTCCTCCTCCTCCTCCTCCTAAAGCCGCAGCGCCTCCTCCTTGCGGCACAGCTGCTGCTCCCGGCGCATCTTCCGCTCGAAGTCGGCCCCCTCCTCGGCGAGCCAATGCTCCTTCCAGCACTCAAGGTGGGTCGCCACCTCTTCCGGCGTGGATGCGTAGTAGCAGGGAGGCACGCTCACCCACTCGCGGAGCTCGCCAGTCCACGAATAGGACTCATCGGGCCAAGTGGGGTGGGGCGACAGTGACCGCTTTTCGTGTGGGCGCTGGCTTGCGCTACGGCTACGACTCTAGCTCGGCCTTGGGCACAACGAGGGGCAATGCGGGCAACGGTGGCGACACGAATAGGGGCGCGTGGACGGAGTCTCCCGCCGCGGACAAAGCAAGGGTGTGCTCCATCCCATCCCAATGGGCGCCTCCTCGAGCCGGCTCACCTCCAGCGTGTGCTGTACGGCCTCCTCGAGGGCGGCTTGGTACTCCGCCTCCGCCCGCTCTTCCTCCGGCTTTACCTTGGGGGATGGTGGTGGGACGTCATGGTCGATATGGACGCCGCGGCGGCGCTCCTCCTCGTGCTCTAGCATAAACCTATTGGGGAACGTAGTAATTTCAAAATTTTCCTACGCACACGCAAGATCATGGTCATGCATAGCAACGAGAGGGAAGAGTGTTGTCCACGTACCCTCATAGACCGAAAGCGGAAGCGTTAGCACAACGCGGTTGATGTAGTCGTACGTCTTCACGATCCGACCGATCAAGTACTGAACGTACGGCACCTCCGAGTTCAGCACACGTTTAGCCCGATGACGTCCCTCGAACTCCGATCCAGCCGAGTGTTGAGGGAGAGTTTCGTCAGCACGATGGCATGGTGACGATGATGATGTTCTACCGACGCAGGGCTTCGCCTAAGCATCGCTACAGTATTATCGAGGTGGACTATGGTGGAGGGGGGCACCGCACACGGCTAAAAGATCAAACGATCAATTGTTGTGTCTATGGAGTGCCCCCTGCCCCCGTATATAAAGGAGCAAGGGGGTGTGGCCGGCCTAGAGAGGGGCGCGCCAGGAGGAGTCCTACTCCTACCGGGAGTAGGACCCCCCCCCCTTTTCCTTGTTGGACTAGGAGAGAGAGGGGAAAGAGGTGGAGGAGAAGAAGGAAGGGGGGCGCCGCCCCCTTCTCCTTGTCCTATTCGGACTAGGGGGAGGGGGCACGGCCCATGCCCTGGCCGCCTCTCCTCTCTTTCCACCAAGGCCCACTAAGGCTCATTAAGTCCCCGAGGGGTTCTGGTAACCTCCCGGTACTCCGGTAAAATCCCGATTTCACCCGCAACACTTCCGATATCCAAACATAGGCTTCCAATATATCAATCATCATGTCTCGACCATTTCGAGACTCCTCGTTATGTCCGTGATCACATCCGGGACTCCGAACAACCTTCGATACATCAAAACATATAAACTCATAATATAACTTTCATCAAACGTCAAGCGTGCGGACCCTACAGGTTCGAGAACTATGTAGACATGACCGAGACATGTCTCTGGTCAAGAACCAATAGCGGAACCTGGATGTTCATATTGGCTCCCACATATTCTACGAAGATCTTTATCGGTCAGACCGCATAACAACATACGTTGTTCCCTTTGTCATCGGTATGTTACTTGCCCGATATTCGGTCGTCGGTATCTCAATACCTAGTTCAATCTCGTTACCGGAAAGTCTCTTTACTTGTTCCGTAATACATCATCCCGCAACTAACTCATTAGTTGCAATGCTTGCATGGCTTAAGTGATGTGCATTACCGAGAGGGCCCAGAGATACCTCTCCGACAATCGGAGTGACAAATCCTAATCTCGAAATACGCCAACCCAACAAGTACCTTCGGAGACACCTGTAGAGCACCTTTATAATCACCCAATTACGTTGTGACGTTTGGTAGCACACAAAGTGTTCCTTCAATAAACAGGAATTGCATAATCTCATAGTCATAGGAACATGTATAAGTCATGAAGAAAGCAATAGCAACATACTAAACGGTCAGGTGCTAAGCTAACGGAATGGGTCAAGTCAATCACATCATTCTTCTAATGGTGTGATCCTGTTAATCAAATGACAACCCATGTCAATGGTTAGGAAACTTAACCATCTTTGATCAACGAGCTAGTCAAGTAGAGGCATACTAGTGACACTCTGTTTGTCTATGTATTCACACATGTATTATGTTTCCTGTTAATACTAGCATGAATAATAAACATTTATCATGATATAAGGAAATAAATAATAACTTTATTATTGCCTCTAGGGCATATTTCCTTCAGTATCCCACTTGCACTAGAGTCAATAATCTAGATTACATAGTAATGATTCTAACACCCATGGAGTCTTGGTGCTGATCATGTTTTGCTCGTGGAAGAGGCTTAGTCAACAGGTCTGCAACATTCAGATCCGTATGTATCTTGCAAATTTCTATGTCTCCCACCTGGACTAAATCCCGGATGGAATTAAAGCGTCTTTTGATGTGCTTGGTTCTCTTGTGAAAACTGGATTCCTTCGCCAAGGCAATTGCACCAGTATTGTCACGAAAGATTTCCATTGGACCCGATGCACTAGGTATTACACCTAGATCGAATATGAACTCCTTCATCCAGACTCCTTCATTTGTTGCTTCCGAAGCAGCTATGTACTCCGCTTCACACGTAGATCCCGCCGCCACAACGCTTTGTTTAGAACTGCACCAACTGACAGCTCCACCGTTCAATGTAAACACGTATCCGGTTCTGATTTAGAATCGTCTGGATCAGTGTCAAAGCTTGCATCAACGTAACCGTTTACGATGAGCTCTTTGTCACCTCCATAAACGAGAAACATATCCTTAGTCATTTTCAGGTATTTCAGGATGTTCTTGACCGCTGTCCAGTGATCCACTCCTGGATTACTTTGGTACCTGATGAAGCTATGTACCTAGGGTAGGGGCACGGACCTGTCCTAAAGAGCCCTACCCAAGGACATCCCTAGAAGAAGTCACCTTTCAATCGACTTGAAGGTATCCCACTCGACAGGTTCAAGACACTCGACCAAGAAGCTATCACTCGACCATGAAGCCAACCACTCGACTGCCAGGAGACCCAAAGTCACTCCGCAGGCAAACGGTCGGCTATTAAGTAGTCTTTATGGTCATTATAGCACTTTATTAGGGGCGTTACCAAAAACGCCCAACCTTAAATGTACCTTAAACCCTGCATTACTGAGGGCAGGAGAGGACCGGCGAACTCTATATAAGCCACCCCCCTCCTCAGTATGAAGGGTTCGCACCTCTGTTATTCACACGCCTATAATCCAATCGACTGCCTCCGGGCACCGAGACGTAGGGCTGTTACTTCCTCCGCGAAGGGCCTGAACTCGTACATCTTGGTGTGTTTACAACTTCCCAATAGCTAAGATCTAGCCTCTCCATACACACCCCCCTACATCACTGTCAGAGTTAGAACCACGACAGTTGGCACCCACCGTGGGGCCGGAGTCTTAGCGCCTAGTTGGAGAAGTTGCGATTTTTCCGATCCCTTTGATCATGTTTTCGTGCGGAGATTTGGTGGAGGGCCGCGAGATCCGTCTCGGCGCACTCACGTTCGTCGCCGACAACTCCGCTTGGCTTCAGGAGGCTCCACTCGACATCGACGCCCTCCCCGTCCGCAGTGCGACGCACTTCCGCGCATGTGTTCGTGGCGTCCTCCTGCGGCAGCCGTCGACCCAGTATCAGTCGGCTCCCGTGTCATCTTCCCGCCCTGTCTCCCACTGGCGCAAGCGCTCCGGCCGGTCGAGACTTCAGAGGTGGGTGAGGCATGCCGTGGCCCTCCAGTCGGTAGCCCCACAAGTCGCGGCAATCGAGCCCGACGAATCCCTCTATGGCCTCTTCAACCTGTTGACTGGCTCCACGGAGACCGCATCCGAGTGCGGCAGCAGCGACCCGGCGGCTGAGGTTCTGGCGGTCGATGGAACACACAGTCCTCCCGGTTTCCCTCGCCCCGATGGAGGCGCGGGTGGAGGCGACCCGTCGCATCCCCATGATGAGTATCTCCCCGAACCTCTCACGTCATTGCAGCGAGAGGAGCTTCGCCGCCGGAACATGGATGCACTCCGCACCCCTATCGTCGGAGAAACCACCGAGGCCCGGGCCTTGGAGGACGCGCGCTTGGCTAACTTGGCCGAGCGCACTCGACTGGAGAATCTCCAGCGAATACTCGACGAGCAAGCGCGTCAGCGAGCTCCGGAGTCCAGTCGACGTCAGCTCTTCCCGCCTACGCAGGTATATCGGACCCCAGTTCAGAATTTGGCAGCCGCGGCCCATATAGCAGAATCGATTCAGCCCTCCCAGTTGGAGGCTGGCAGGGGCTTGTTGCAAATTAGAGCGTTGCTCCGGGCAGCGGGGAACCAGAATTCCGCTATTTCTCAGTCGCAGAATAGGATCCACAGTCGATCCGTTGCAACGGATATAGTCCAGTCGGCTCACAGCCCAAGATCGCCCCCGAGGCGTGAGGGACGCGGAGACCGGTATGATCAGTACAGAAGAAATGAGTAGTATGATCACCGGTTTGATCGACGTCGAGTGCCAACCCCTCCCCCGAGGAGTGGGTCATATGCGCCTCGACAGCAGGATGACAGACACCCTCATAGTGTTGGGCGGAGGGTTCCAGTCGACCCCAGGGACCCAGGCTTTGATGCGAGATCCATCCTCGTTCAGGGTCTGGTTGACAGGAACAGAGCTCACCGAGAAGGCCACGACAGGGATGCGCCTGCCAGCAGCAGAGTACGTGTTTCGGGGCCAGAGTGTTTCAGTCGAGCCATCAGGGCCGCAGTGATTCCTCCCAACTTTCGGTTGGCGACTGGAGTCAGCAAGTTCACCGGCGAGTCTAAGCCTGACACTTGGCTCGAAGACTATCGAGTGGCTGTCCAGATTGGTGGCGGCAATGATGAGGTGGCTATGAAGCATTTGCCTCTCCTGTTAGAGGGCTCGGCCAGAGCGTGGCTGAATCAGTTAGCACCCAGCAGCATCTACACTTGGGAGGATCTCTCTCGAGTGTTTGTCACGACCTTTGAAGGAACATGCAAGCAACCAGCAGGCCTTATAGAATTGCAGTCTTGCGTGCAGAAACCGAGTGAAACTCTGAGGGATTACATCCAGAGGTGGATCACTTTGCATCACACAGTTGAGAACGTACCGGATCACTAAGCAGTTTGTGCCTTTAAAGAAGGCGTCAAGAACAGAGAATTGAACCTGAAGTTCGGTCGGACCGGAGAAATGTCTCTGAATCGGATGATGGAAATTGCCACCAAATACGCTAACAGAGAAGATGAAGATCGACTCCGGAGTGGCAAGCAGAAAGCAGTCGCCCAGGAAACCGGAGGCAATTCCAGTCGGAAGCAGAAGCGGAAGGCCGAGCCAGCCGCTCCTGGGGAGGCCCTGGCTGTAACCCAGGGAAAATTCAAGGGAAAACCCAAGGGGCCCTGGAACCCCAAGAAAGTCAAGGATCAAGATGGAAATGATGTTTTGGATCTGCCATGTCACATCCACACCAAGAAAGATGAAGAGGGTAACCTTATTTACCCAAAGCATACCACTCGACAGTGCCGGCTCCTGATCCAGCAGTTTCAGGGCAACCAGTCCAAAGACAAGGAAAAAGAGCCAGACAGAGTTGAGGACAAAGAAGATAGTGATGATGGATACCCCTAAGTCAATTCCACCTTGATGATTTTTGCTGATGTCGAAAGCAAAAGTCGACTGAAAGTCATTAACCGTGAAGTAAATATGGTTGCCCCGGCAACACCCAGCTACCTGAAGTGGTCTCAGACTGCCATCACGTTCGACCAGTCCGATCACCCTGCGCACATTGCCACCCCTGGGAGGCAAGCTCTGGTGGTCGACCCGATTGTCGAAGGCACTCGACTGACCAAAGTCCTGATGGATGGTGGCAGCGGCCTGAACATACTGTATGCAGAAACATTGAAAGGGATGGGCATTCCGATGTCCAGGCTCAGTGCCAGCAACATGAGTTTCCATGGAGTCATTCCTGGAAAGAAAGCCGAGTCACTCGGCCAGATTGCTCTCGATGTGGTTTTCGGTGATTCAAAGAATTACCGCAAGGAAAAGTTGACATTTGAGGTTGTGGACTTCCAAAGTGCTTATCATGCTATTCTAGGCCGGCCAGCTTATGCACGCTTCATGGCTCGACCGTGCTACGTGTATCTCAAGTTGAAGATGCCCGGCCCCAGAGGTGTGATCACCGTTACAGGCAATCGGAATAAAGCAGAGGAGTGTTTTCAGAAAGGATCAAAGATCGCTGATGCTCAGATGTCAGTAGTCGAACTGCAAGAGTACCAGAAGACTGCTGATCCGAGTGAATTGCTGCGAGCCAAGAAGCCAGCTTCAGAATCAGCTTTTCAGTCGTCCGGTGAAACTAAGCCAGTTCACATTTACCTGACCGACCCCGATGCTGCTCCGACTCACATCTCAACGACGCTCGACTCCAAATAGGAAGAAGCGCTCATCCAGTTCCTCCGTGAGAACTGGGACATCTTCGCATGGTTCTGACTTGCCTGGAGTTCCCAGGGGGCTGGCTGAGCACCGTCTACGAGTCGACCCGAAGTTCAAGCCTGTGAAAGAACATCTTCGACGGTCCGCCGTCCAGAAGAGTTCATCCGAGAGATTTACCACTCCGAGTGGCTCGCCAATGTTGTCATGGTCCCCAAGAAGGACAAGTCACTTCGCATGTGCATTGACTTTAAACATATCAATCGGGCCTACCCGAAAGATCATTTCCCTCTCCCCTGCATCGACCAGGTAGTCGACTCGACCGCGGGGTGTGAGCGTTTGTCTTTTCTAGATGCTTATTCAGGGTACCATCAGATCCGTCTGTATGGACCCGACGAGATCAAAACGGCTTTCATCACCCCATTCGGATGCTTCTGTTATATCACCATGCCCTTCGGCCTCAAGAATGCTGGAGCCACATTCATGAGGATGATTCAGAAGTGTTTGCTCACTCAAATTAGTCGGAACATAGAAGCATACATGGATGATATTGTGGTTAAGTCACGGAAAGGTTCCGACCTACTGACTGACCTTGCCGAAACCTTTGCTAACCTCAGGAGATATGATATCAAGCTCTATCCATCAAAGTGCACATTCGGAGTTCTAGGTGGAAAGTTACTCGGTTTTCTCATTTCCGAACGAGGAATCGACGCCAATCCCGAGAAAGTTGGCACCATATTCCGGATGAAGCGCCCTGTGCGTGTACACGATGTCCAGAAGCTTACAGGTTGCTTAGCCGCTCTAAGTCGATTCATTTCTCGTCTCGATGAAAAGGCGTTGCCTCTTTACCGACTGATGAAGAAGTCTGACAAGTTCAAGTGGACTCCAGAAGCTGATGCAGTGTTCGCAGAGCTCAAAGCTCTGCTCTCCACCCAGCCGGTGCTTGCTGCCCCAATCAGTAAAGAGCCTCTGCTGCTTTACATTGCGGCCACGGGACAAGTTGTCAGTACAGTACTTATGGTCGAGCGGGAAAGTAGAAGGAAAGGCCTTCAGAGTTCAGCGCCCAGTATATTATGTGTCTGAAGTTTTGACTCCTTCGAAGCAAAGATATCCCCATTACCAGAAGCTTGTATATGGGATTTACATGACCACGAAGAAGGTTGCACACTACTTCTCTGACCATTCCATTATAGTCTTCAGCGACGCTCCACTGTCAAAGATTTTGCACAACAGAGATGCGACTGGTCGAGTGGCGAAGTGGGCGATTGAACTCCTTCCCCTAGATATCAAGTTTGAAGCAAAGAAGGCTATCAAGTCCCAAGCAATTGCAGATTTCGTCGCTGAGTGGATTGAACAGCAGCTTCCGACTCAAGTTCACTCGGAGCACTGGACCATGTTGTTCGATGGATCTAAGGTGCTGAATGGTTCCGGTGCTGGGGTAGTATTGGTCTCCCCCCGAGGAGATAAGCTCAGATATGTTCTCCAGATTCACTTCGATTCCTCCAATAATGAAGCAGAATATGAAGCACTCTTGTATGGGTTGCGCATGGCCATTTCACTCGGCGTACGGCGCCTCATGGTCTACGGCGACTCAGATTTGGTGGTTAATCAGGTGATGAAGGAGTGGGACGTCAGAAGCCCAGCTATGACTGGCTACTGCAACGCAGTAAGAAAGCTAGAAAAGAAATTCGAGGGGTTAGAGCTTCATCACATCCCCCGACTGAAAAATCAAGCAGCTGATGATCTGGCAAAGATAGGCTCCAAGAGAGAAGCCATTCCCAGCAATGTGTTTTTGGAGCACATCCGCTCGCCATCAGTCCAGGAGGATCCTTTTACAAAAGAAGCCCCGCAACCGAAAAGTGCCACAGATCCGACTGAAGTCTAAATTCCTGCTGTGGTCGACCTAGTCATGGAGAACTTGGCAATCACTCCCGACTGGACGATACCATACATCGCCTATATCTTGAGGAAAGAACTTCCAGAGGACAAAGAAGAGGCTCGATAGATCGTCCGTCGATCTAAAGCTTTCACAGTCATTAAAGGACAGTTGTATAGAGAAAGCGCAACTGGAATCAGTCAGAAATGCATAACGCCAGAAGAAGGTCAGATAATCCTTGATGATATCCACTTGGGGACCTGTGGTCACCATGCGTCCTCTCGGACCATCGCGGCCAAAGCATACCGAGCGGGTTTTTACTGGCCCAGGGCAAACGAAATGGCGAAAGAGATAGTCGACAAGTGTGAAGGCTGCCAGTTCTACTCCAACATGTCGCACAAGCCGGCATCAGCTCTGAGGACCATTCCACTCGTCTGGCCCTTCGCTATTTGGGGACTGGACATGCTTGGTCCACTGAGAACAGGCAGGAGCGGATTCACACATGTGCTTGTGGCAGTCGACAAGTTTACCAAATGGATTGAAGCCAAGCCTATCAAAAATCTTGATGCTAGCACTGCTATCAGTTTCTTCAGAGAGTTGATATTCAGATATGGGGTCCCGCATAGCATCATCACTGACAATGGGTCAAACTTCGATTCAGACAAGTTCAGAGCTTTTTGCGCCTCTCAAGGCACACGAGTCGACTACGCGTCGGTCGCGCATCCCCAGTCGAATGGACAAGCTGAAAGAGCAAATGGTCTAATTCTCAAAGGACTGAAGCCTCGACTGATGCGTGATCTCAAGCACGCAGCAGGCGCTTGGGTCGACGAGCTTCCGTCAGTTTTGTGGGGACTGAGGACCACCCCGAACCGGTCGACTGGAAGAACGCCATTCTTTCTGGTTTACGGAGCCGAAGCCATCCTGCCGAGTGATCTACTTCACAACGCCCCCAGAGTCGAGCTTTACAACGAAGACGAAGCAGAGCAAGCCCGGCAATATGCAGTCGACCTCCTAGAGGAGGAGAGGGAAATGGCTATGATCAGATCGACCATCTATCAGCAAGACTTGCGTCGATTCCATGCCAGAAATGTGAAGAGCCGAGCCTTCCAAGAAGGAGATTTGGTCCTCCGAGTGGATCAGCAGAACCCAGACAAACTTGCTCCTACTTGGGAAGGCCCCTTCATCATCACCAGAGTCCTCCACAATGGAGCATATCATCTCTACAACGTTGGTCGCCGGATCGACGAGCCACGAGCTTGGAATGCGGAACTACTCCGCCCATTTTACACTTGAATTCTCACTCAGACGAGATGTAATAAGGAAAAAATTTCTGCAGTACATTTTTATCAAAGACAAGAGTGTTCCAATAATTGCTGTCACTTTTGTTTGCATACAAAATCCCCCAGTGGGTGACTTAGCTGCGAATTCGTTTCGCCTAAGTTTGAAAAATCCTACCGAGTGGAGAGCTAGACTCCCACTCGGGGGCTTAGCTGCAGCCCAGTGCTTGCCTAAGTGTTCAAAAATCCTACCGAGTGAGAACAAACCTCCCACTCGGGGGCTTAGCTGCAGTCCAGTACTCGCCTAAGTTCTCCTACTTGGAGGCTTAGCTGCAGTCCAGCACTCGCCTAAGTTTGAAAAATCCTACCGAGTGGAGAGCAATCCTCCCACTCGGGGGCTTAGCTGCAGTCCAGTACTCGCCTAAGTTCTCCCACTTAGAGACTTAACTGCAGTCAGACACTCGCCTATGTTCGAAAAATCCTACCGAGTGGAGAGCAAACCTCCCACTCGGGGGCTTAGCTGCAGCCCCGCGCTCGCCTAAGTGTTTAGAAATCCTACCGGGTGAGAGCAAACCTCCCACTCGGGGGCTTAGCTACAGCCCAGTGCTCGCCTAAGTATTTAAAGACCCTACCGAGTGGAGAGCAAACCTCCCACTCGGGGGCTTAGCTGCAGCCCAGCGCTCGCCTAAGTATTTAAAAACCCTACCGAGTGGAGAGCAAACCTCCCACTCGCGGGCTTAGCTGCAGCCCAGCGCTCGCCTAATTGTTTAAAAATCCTACCAAGTGAGAGCAAACCTCCCACTCGGGAGCTTAGCTGTAGCCCAGCGCTCGCCTAAGTGTTTAAAAACCCTATCGAGTGAGAGCAAACCTCCCACTCGGGGACTTAGCTGCGGCCCAGTGCTCGCCTAAGTACTGGACACAACCCAATCCGCAAGGACGATGAGGCGCAACTCGACTGCTACCTTCTCCTTCGGAGTTGTGCCGCAAATACAAGGTTATTCCGAGTGAAGATCGAATTCCACTCGACGGATCAAACCATGAAGATATTCAAAGAGAAATCAAGTTCAGATAAAGCCTAAAAGGTCCCAGACCTCAGATCAAAGTACTCGAGCCCTCGGCTCGGCAGAGTTTAACGGTTACAAATCCACTCGGCAATCCGAGGCAAATTTAAAGTGAAGCATAAAAGTTTTTCATTCCTCGGGAGGAGGACTGGAAGGGGCGACGAACTCGTCCAAGTCGATCCCGTCTGCAATACGAGTGGCAGCAGCGATGAAGGTCTCCATGAAGTCTTGAAAGTTGTGCTTCCTGGTATTGGCAACTTGGAGGGCAGCCAGCTTTTCTTCTTGCGCCTCCTTGCAATGGACGCGGACCAGAGACAGAGCGACATCAGCACCACATCTAGCAGAAGACTTCTTCCATTCCGCCACTCGACCCGGGACTTCATCCAGTCGAGCCATGAGAGACTCGAGGTCGTTCTGAAGCGTCGTCCCAGGCCAGAGTGATGTGTCGATCCGCGACATCGCAACCTTTAGTCGAGCAAGGTAGTCAACAACACTGGTAACACGAGACTCCAGTCGGAGCACGTTCATAGCAGCCTCATCCTTCACGAGAGAATTGGCGGGGTCCAAGCCTGGCTCCACTCGACTGGATTCCTCTTTGAAGTTCTGGCAGAATTCTGCAAACACGATTCAAGAATCAGACAGTGGCTCTACACGGGTTTGGTAACTGCAAGATAGTCGGAGCAGAGTAATTACCTTCGAGCATGACGAACAGCTTCTTGGCGAGTCCACCGAGATAAGTCTCCAGATCGTTCCTCTTCCCCGCCAGCTCACCTGCCTTGTCGTGCAGAGCCACGTTGTCGTTCTTCAGTCGACTGACCTCTTGATTGGCTACCTCGAGAGCAGTTTTCAGTCTGGAGTTCTCCTGCTCAAGAGTTACGACCGAAGCCAGTTTCTCCTCAGCAAGCCTCGTTTTGGTCAAGACCTCCTTCTGCGCTTCTGCAAGATCTTGATCCTTCTTCTTCAGAGCTTCTTCCAGTTTATCTGTGGCACGTCAAGTGAAATCAACATCGAGAATGGACAAACAAGAAAAATCACTCGCCAAGAATGGAGAACCTCGCCAGCCATACCTTTTGCTTCTTCTTGCGCCTTCTTCAAATTCTCTTGAGCAAGCTTCAAGTCAAGGTTGAGCTGGATCTGCTGATTCTCCAACTCAGTATAGCGAGCTACAAGTTCACAGGATTTCTGCAAAAAGAAAAATTAGTGGACAGACGTCCAAGATAAGTTACTTCCGAGTGACTAAGAGACAATGACGACGTTTCTAAGACTACAGCCGAATCAAAAACATTCGACAGTAGTCTCGGGGACTACACCCAGTGGGTGCACCCAGCGTGCCCCCACTGTATAAAAAAAAGTCGACTGCCCGCAGTCGACCGGATACAGTTCCATTCGACATGGCCTGACCAGACCGAGTGAAGAAATACAGCTACAGCAACATAATATAAAGACTACAGTCGACTGCCAGCAGTCCATCGTAGTCTCGGGGACTACACCCAGTGGGTGCACTTAGCGTGCCCCCACTCATCCAAGATTTGGCAGACACACCCAGTGGGTGTACAGATACAAAGATCTTCGGAAAAGAGATTCTTCAAACAACATAACGTAACAGACCAAGTGTTGAGTCGACTGACTTGGACGTTACTCTGAAGGGCCGAACTCGCGTCATAAGCTGCTTGGTTAGCCTCCCGAGCCACTTTCACTTGTTCCATCAGGATCCCCGCCTGGCGTATGGCCTCTTTCGCGGCAGCCGCTTGGTCCTCAGGGACGGGGTACGTGGCGAAGAGCGAAGGCGGATCTGCAGTCGACGTCGAGGGCCGCACGCTCGTCAGAGGAACAGCGAAAGTCACAGAAGCCTGAGTGGTGTCACCACCATCCCGAGCTATGGCCTCAGACGCCGGAGCAGACTGGGGAGTCTTGTCAGCCGACGCCCTCCTGTTCCTTCTCACTCTCAGAGGTTCGTTGTCATCGTCATCCGGGAGGTTGATAACATGAGGAGGAGCTACAAGAAAAAATTCAATCGACCAGAGTTGCAATAAATGTCCGGTCGACTCAAAGCAGAACATCAGCAATCGTACCAGGGTTGGAGGTAACAGCATCCTCCATCTCTTGGTCATCGTCCTGGGCGGAGATCTCAGAAGTAGCAGCACTGCAAGTCTCGAAAGTCAGTCAGTTGGCTCAATGAATCGACCAAGGATCTGTCCACGGTCGACAAAGGAAAACAAGTTTTATTATTACCCAGAAATGGTGGGGACGACCATCTTCATCTTGGGCAGAGCCTTGGGCGGCTTGGACGGCGTCGCGCGTGGGTGCTTGGGAGCCTTTTCGGTGGGCGTAGGAGAAGAGGTCCGAGGGCGTTTCGACGACTGCCCAACAGGAGCAGTCGCCCTACCACGCTCCCGCGTTGGATCGTGTGTGAGCTTGGATCGCCCCTCCGGGCAGGGGGGGGTTCAACCTCCTCCTCCTCCTCTTCGCTAGAGTCGACGTCGTCGCCTCCCTCTCCTTCACCGTCGGACTCCCACTCGCCTTGATCGTCTCCGCTCTCACCTCCGCTCGCCTCCCCTTCCTCAGTTGGCTCATGTGCCCCGTTGGGCGTCGAGTACATCTCAGTAGTCGCCTGAAAAACAACAGACAAGACAAAGGTCAATCGACCAACTCAAAGAAGACCAATGAAGAAAACAAGATCTCACTCGGGAGCATAAAGACAGACCTGGTCCACGTCATACGAATTGTCGAGCGGAATTACCCTCCTGGCTCCTCGGGGGTTGTCCTTGTTTCCTATGATGCTCGACAGCCACCCCTCCAGCATCTCATCAGTGACCTCCTCCGGGTGGATCCGAGTGGAGTCGTCGAGACCCGAGTACAGCCACATCGGGTGGTCACGAGCCTGGAGCGGTTGGATGCGCCTCCGGAGGAAGACCTCCAGCAAATCCATACCAGTCACGCCCTCGCGGACAAGCTCAACCACTCGACCAGCCAGCACTTTGACCTGGGCCTTTTCTTCCGGCATCACTTTCAGAGAAGCAGGTTTTTCAGCTCAGTCGAGAGAGAAAGGGGGAAGACCAGTCGACTGTCCTGGGGTCGCCTGGTCCTTACAGTAGAACCAGGTCGCCTGCCAACCACGGACCGACTTCGGGAAAGTGATAGATGGAAAATGACTCTTTCCCCTCGTCTGGATTGCCAGGCCCCCGCACAGCTGGATCACCTACGTCCTTTTGTCACTCGACTTGGCCTTCTTGACCGATTGAGAACGGCAGGTAAAGATGTGCTTGAAGAGGCCCCAATGGGGGCGGCAACCCAAGAAACCCTCACACATGGAAATGAAAGCAGCAAGGTATACGATGGAGTTGGGAGTGAAGTGGTGGAGCTGCGCTCCGAAGAAGTTCAGGAAGCTCCAGAAAAAAGGATGGGGCGGCAGAGAAAACCCGCGGTCGATATGGGTGGCCAGGAGCACGCACTCACCGTCGCGGGGTTGAGGTTCGATCTCTCTCCCCGGGAGACGCGCAGCTTCGTGGGGAATGACTCCCCCCTCGACCATGTCGTCGAGATCTTCTTGCCGGATCACTGACGGCATCCAATCGCCTTGGATCCAGCCTCGGGGCAGAGCAGACCTTGAGGAGGATCCGCCCCGAGCGGACCTCTTCCCTTTCCCCTGCGTCGCCGCCTTCTTCGCGTGCTCCAGAGCGGATGTCTTGTCCTTCGCCATCGTCGCCGACAAATCTTGCACGGGCCTGCGGCGCTAGGGTGAGAGCGGAGGTGGCGGAGGAACTTGCAAAGGGGGAGAGGAAGAAGAAAGCACACTGTTTGGAAACCCCGAGCCGGCGACTTATAAGAGGCCGCTCCCGAGTGGCCGACTGGTAGGCCCAGGCTATCCAGTCAAATCCCGCAGCAGACGCACGCGTAGTACGTGGCGAAAAAGGTGGCACGGAAATCGAGGAGCCTCCGCTTTATCGCTTCCGATTACTATGGCCGCTCCCGTCCCGCGCGCTTCTCGAAATCCGAATCCCACGACATCCGCGGGCCACAGAACAACTTGTCAAAACAGAAGACCCCGCTCGCGCCAACACTTGGTATGTCACAAGTAAAGAAATTCACTCGATGAAAGGCCTGGAATGGATCAAGGCGACTGAAAGAGGTTGATGACGTCATCCGTGACGATTGACCCGAAACGAGGCATTCATGTAGCCCAAAGAACCAGTCGGAAAGGCCTCCAACTCTTTCCCCACTCTAACCTCGATCCATTCGGGGGCTAATGATGAAGCTATGTACCTAGGGTAGGGGCACGGACCTGTCCTAAAGAGCCCTACCCAAGGACATCCCTAGAAGAAGTCACCTTTCAATCGACTTGAAGGTATCCCACTCGACAGGTTCCAGACACTCGACCAAGAAGCTATCACTCGACCATGAAGCCAACCACTCGACTGCCAGGAGACCCAAAGTCACTCCGCAGGCAAACGGTCGGCTATTAAGTAGTCTTTATGGTCATTATAGCACTTTATTAGGGGCGTTACCAGAAACTCCCAACCTTAAATGTACCTTAAACCATGCATTACTGAGGGCAGGAGAGGACCGGCGAACTCTATATAAGCCACCCCCCTCCTCAGTATGAAGGGTTCGCACCTCTGTTATTCACACGCCTATAATCCAATCGACCGCCTCCGGGCACCGAGACATAGGGCTGTTACTTCCTCTGCGAAGGGCCTGAACTCGTACATCTTGGTGTGTTTACAACTTCCCAATAGCTAAGATCTAGCCTCTCCATACACACCCCCCTACATCACTATCAGAGTTAGAACCACGACAGAACCTCCCTGCTAGACTTATAGCAAGGCACACATCAGGTCTGGTACACAGCATTGCATACATGATAGAGCCTATGGCTGAAGCATAGGGAACGTCTTTCATTTTCTCTCTATCTTCTGCAGTGGTCGGGCATTGAGTCTTACTCAACTTCACACCTTGTAACACAAGAAAAAACCCTTTCTTTGCTTGATCCATTTTGAACTTTTTCAAAACTTTGTCAAGGTATGTGCTTTGTGAAAGTCCAATTAAGCGTCTTGATCTATCTCTGTATATCTTGATGCCCAATATGTAAGCAGCTTCACCGAGGTCTTTCATTGAAAAACTCTTATTCAAGTATCCTTTTATGCTATCTAGAAATTCTATATCATTTCCAATCAATAATATGTCATCCACATATAATAGTAGAAATGCTACAGAGCTCCCACTCACTTTCTTGTAAATACAGGCTTCTCCAAAAGTCTGTATAAAACCAAATGCTTTGATCACACTATCAAAGCGTTTATTCCAACTCCGAGAGGCTTGCACCAGTCCATAAATGGATCGCTGGAGCTTGCACACTTTGTTAGCTCCCTTTGGATCGACAAAACCTTCTGGTTGCATCATATACAACTCTTCTTCCAGAAATCCATTCAGGAATGCAGTTTTGACATCCATTTGCCAAATTTCATAATCGTAAAATGCGGCAATTGCTAACATGATTCGGACAGACTTAAGCATCGCTACGGGTGAGAAGGTCTCATCGTAGTCAATCCCTTGAACTTGTCGAAAACCTTTTGCAACAAGTCGATCTTTATAGACAGTAACATTACCATCAGCGTCAGTCTTCTTCTTGAAGATCCATTTATTCTCAATTGCTTGCCGATCAATGGGCAAGTCAACCAAAGTCCACACTTTGTTCTCATACATGGATCCCATCTCAGATTTCATGGCTTCAAGCCATTTTGCGAAATCTGGGCTCACCATCGCTTCTTCATAGTTCATAGGTTTGTCATGGTCTAGTAACATAACTTCCAGAACAGTATTACCGTACCACTCTGGTGCGGATCTTACTCTGGTTGACCTACGAGGTTCAGTAACAACTTGATCTAAAGTTTCATGATCATCATCATTAACTTCCTCACTAATTGGTGTAGGTGTCGCAGAAACTGATTTCTGTGATGAACTATTTTCCAATAAGGGAGCAGGTATAGTTACCTCATCAAGTTCTACTTTGCTCCCACTCACTTCTTTTGAGAGAAACCCCTTCTCTAGAAAAACTCCAAATTTAGCAACAAAATTCTTGCCTTCGGATCAGTGATAGAAGGTGTACCCAACAGTCTCCTTTGGGTATCCTATGAAGACACATTTCTCTGATTTGGGTTCGAGCTTATCAGGTTGAAGCTTTTTCACATAAGCATCGCAGCCCCAAACTTTCAGAAACGACAACTTTGGTTTCTTACCAAACCACAGTTCATAAGGTGTCGTCTCAACGGATTTCGATGGTGCCCTATTTAAGGTGAATGCAGCCGTCTCTAAAGCATAACCCCAAAACGATAGCGGTAAATCAGTAAGAGACATCATAGATTGCACCATATCTAGTAAAGTACGATTACGACGTTCGGACACACCATTACGCTGTGGTGTTCCGGGTGGCGTGAGTTGCAAAACTATTCCGCATTGTTTCAAATGAAGACCAAACTCATAACTCAAATATTCTCCTCCACGATCAGATCGTAGAAACTTTATTTTCTTGTTATGATGATTTTCAACTTCACTCTGAAATTCTTTGAACTTTTGAAATGTTTCAGACTTATGTTTCATTAAGTATACCCATATCTGCTTAAATCATCTGTGAAGGTGAGAAAATAACAATATCCGCCACGAGCCTCAACATTCATCGGACCACATACATCTGTATGTATGATATCCAACAAATTTGTTGCTCTCTCCATAGTTTCGGAGAACGGTGTTTTAGTCATCTTGCCCATGAGGCACGGTTCGCAAGTACCAAGTGATTCATAATCAAGTGGTTCCAAAAGTCCATCAGTATAGAGTTTCTTCATGCGCTTTACTCCGATATGACCTAAACGGCAGTGCCACAAATAATTTGCACTATCATTATCAACTCTGCATCTTTTGGCTTCAATATTATGAATATGTGTATCACCATTATCGAGATTTAGCAAAAATAGACCACTCTTCAAGGGTGCATGACCATAAAAGATATTACTCATATAAATAGAACAACCATTATTCTCTGATTTAAATGAATAACCGTCTCGCATCAAACAAGATCCAGATATAATGTTCATGCTCAACGCTGGCACCAAATAACAATTATTTAGGTCTAATACTAATCCTGAAGGTAGATGTAGAGGTATCGTGCCGACCGCGATCACATCGACTTTGGAACCATTTCCCACGCGCATCGTCACCTCGTCCTTAGCCAATCTTCGCTTAATCCGTAGCCCCTGTTTCGAGTTGCAAATATTAGCAACAGAACGAGTATCAAATACCCAGGTGCTACTGCGAGCATTAGTAAGGTACACATCAATAACATGTATATCACATATACCTTTGTTCACCTTGCCATCCTTCTTATCCGCCGAATACTTGGGGCAGTTCCGTTCCAGTGTCCAGTCTGCTTGCAGTAGAAGCACTCAGTCTCAGGCTTAGGTCCAGACTTGGGTTTCTTCTCCTGAGCAGCAACTTGCTTGCTGTTCTTCTTGAAGTTCCCCTTCTTGTTCCCTTTGCCCTTTTTCTTGAAACTGGTGGTCTTATTGACCATCAACACTTAATGCTCCTTCTTGATTTCTACCTCCGCTGCCTTTAGCATTGCGAAGAGCTCGGGAATTGACTTATCCATCCCTTGCATATTATAGTTCATCACAAAGCTCTTATAGCTTTGTGGCAGTGATTGAAGAACTCTGTCAATGACACTATCAACCGGAAGATTAACTCCCAGCTAAGTCAAGTGATTATGGTACCCAGACATTCTGAGTATATGTTCACTGACAGAACTATTCTCCTCCATCTTGCAGCTGTAGAACTTATTGGAGACTTCATATCTCTCAATACGGGCATTTTCTTGAAATATTAAATTCAACTCCTGGAACATCTCATATGCTCCATGACGTTCAAAACGTCGTTGAAGTCCTAGTTCTAAGCCGTAAAGCATGGCACACTGAACTATCGAGTAGTCATCAACACGTGTCTGCCAGGCATTCACAATGTCTGCAGTTGCTGGTGCAGGTGGTACACCTAGCTGTGCTTCCAGGACGTAATTCTTCTGAGCAGCAATGAGGATAATCCTCAAGTTACGGACCCATTCTGTGTAATTGCTACCATCATCTTTCAACTTTGCTTTCTCAAGGAACGCATTAAAATTCAACGGAACAACAGCACGGGCCATCTATCTACAATCAACATAGACAAGCAAGATACTATCAGGTACTAAGTTCATGATAAATTTAAGTTCAATTAATCATATTATTTAAGAACTCCCACTTAGATAGACATCCCTCTAATCCTCTAAGTGATCACGTGATCCATATCAACTAAACCATGTCCGATCATCATGTGAGATGGAGTAGTTTCAATGGTGAACATCACTATGTTTATCATATCTACTATATGATTCACGCTCGACCTTTCGGTCTCCATGTTCCGAGGCCATATCTGTTATATGCTAGGCTCATCAAGTTTAACCTGAGTATTCCGCGTGTGCAACTGTTTTGCACCCGTTGTATTTGAACGTAGAGCCTATCACACCCAATCATCACGTGGTGTCTCAGCACAAAGAACTTTCGCAATGGTGCATACTCAGGGAGAACACTTATACTTTGATAATTTAGTGCGGGATCATCTTATAATGCTACCGCCAATCAAAGCAAGATAAGATGCATAAAAGATAAACATCACATGCAATCAATATAAGTGATATGATATGGCCATCATCATCTTGTGCTTGTGATCTCCATCTTCGAAGCACCGTCATGATCACCATCGTCACCGGCATGACACCTTTGATCTCCATCGTAGCATCGTTGTCGTCTCGCCAATCTTATTCTTCCACGACTATCGCTGCCGCTTAGTGACAAAGTAAAGCATTACAGGGCGATTGCATTGCATACAATAAAGCGACAACCATATGGCTCCTGCCAGTTGCCGATAACTTGGTTACAAAACATGATCATCTCATACAATAAAATTTATCATCATGTATTGACCATATCACATCACAACATGCCATGCAAAAACAAGTTAGACGTCCTCTACTTTTTTGTTGCAAATTTTACGTGGCTGCTATGGGCTTAGCAAGAACCGTTCTCACCTACGCATCAAAACCACAACGATAGTTTGTCAAGTTGGTGTTGTTTTAACTTTCTCAAGGACCGGGCGTAGCCACACTCGGTTCAACTAAAGTTGGAGAAACTGACACCCGCCAGCCACCTGTGTGCAAAGCACGTCGGTAGAACCAGTCTCGCGTAAGCGTACGTGTAATGTCGGTCCAGGTCGCTTCATCCAACAATACCGCCGAACCAAAGTATGACATGTTGGTAAGCAGTATGACTTATATCGCCCACAACTCACTTGTGTTCTACTCGTGCATATGACATCTACGCATAAAACCTGGCTCGGATGCCACTGTTGGGGAATGTAGTAATTTCAAAATTTTCCTACGCACACGCAAGATCATGGTGATGCATAGCAACGAGAGGGGAGAGTGTTGTCCACGTACCCTTGTAGACCGAAAGCGGAAGCCTTAGCACAACGCGGTTGATGTAGTCGTACATCTTCACGATCCAACCGATCAAGTACCGAACGTACGTCACCTCCGAGTTCAGCACACGTTCAGCCCGATGACGTCCCTCGAACTCCGATCCAGCCGAGTGTTGAGGGAGAGTTTCGTCAGCACGACGGCATGGTGACGATGATGATGTTCTACCGACGCAGGGCTTCGCCTAAGCACCGCTACAGTATTATCGAGGTGGACTATGATGGAGGGGGGCACCGCACACAGCTAAAAGATCAAACGATCAATTGTTGTGTCTATGGGGTGCCCCCTACCCCTGTATATAAAGGAGCAAGGGGGGTGCGGCCGGCCTAGAGAGGGGTGTGCCAGGAGGAGTCCTACTCCCCCCCCCTTTTCCTTGTTGGACTAGGAGAGAGAGGGGAAAGAGGTGGAGGAGAAGAAGGAAGGGGGGCGCCGCCCCCTTCTCCTTGTCCTATTCGGACTAGGGGGAGGGGCGCGGCCCATGCCCTGACCGCCTCTCCTCTCTTTCCACCAAGGCCCACTGAAAGTGCAACTATCCCTGGGTGGTTTTGGTAATTCCTAACAACATATAGCTCATTGAGCTAACATTATTCCAAGATTAATATTTCAGGAAAAGCTCAATGAATGGCATGGCATGGATGAGGAAAGTGGATCCCTCAAAATTCTAAGGACAAAAAGTTTGGCTCAAGCTTGAAGCTCAAGACTCTACATTTTATATTTTAGTGATCCAAGATCACATTGAGTCCATAGGAAAAGCCAATACTATCAAGGAGGGATGAGGTGTTGCTTAATGGCTTGCTTGCTCAAAATGCTTAGTGATATGCTCCAAAATCCTCAACTACCTTCCCACATCCACATATGACCTAAACCAAAAGTCAAACTCGGCCCCACCGGTTCTTTCTATCCGGCGCCACCGAGTTTCAAATGTCATAGCCACTGCCACAAACCCTAGGCAAATCGGTCTCACCGATAGGGATCTCGGTCTCACCGAGATGGGATTGTAATCTCTCTGTTTCCCTTCGTAACATTTCAGTCTTACCGAGATGAGCGATCGGTCCCGCCGAGATTGCAATGTAAACTCTCTGTTTCCCTTTTGTAACACTTCGGTCTCACCGAGATGAGCGAATCGATCCCACCGAGTTTACCTGACCAACTCTCTGGTCAGCTTATTACCAAAATCGGTCCCACCGAGTTTGTGTAATCGGTCACACCGAGATTACGTTATGCCCTAACCCTAACCATATCGGTCCTACCGAGTTGCATCTCAGTCCCACCGAAAATCCTAATGGTCACTAAGTTTGCTGAATCGGTCCGACTGAGTTTAACCATTCGGTCCCACCGAGTTTGGCAAATTGTGTGTAACGGTTAGATTTTGTGTGGAGGCTATATATATCCCTCCACCCACTCTTCATTTGTGGAGAGAGCCATCAGAACATACCTACACTTCCAATACATATTTTCTGAGAGAGAACCACCTACACTTGTGTTGAGGTCAAGATATTCCATTCCAACCATATGAATCTTGATATCTAGCCTTCCCAAGTTGCTTTCCACTCAAATCTTCTTTCCACCAAATCCAAATCCTGTGAGAGAGAGTTGAGTGTTGGGGAGACTATCATTTGAAGCACAAGAGCAAGGAGTTCATCATCAACACACCATTTGTTACTTCTTGGAGAGTGGTGTCTCCTAGATTGGCTAGGTGTCACTTGGGAGCCTCCGACAAGATTGTGGAGTTGAACCAAGGAGTTTGTAAGGGCAAGGAGATCGCCTACTTCATGAAGATCTACCGCTAGTGAGGCAAGTCCTTCGTGGGAGACGGCCTTGATGGAATAGACAAGGTTGCTTCTTCATGGACCCTTCGTGGGTGGAGCCCTCCGTGGACACGCGCAACCGTTACCCTCCGTGGGTTGAAGTCTCCATCAACGTGGATGTACGATAGCACCACCTATAGGAACCACGACAAAAACATCCGTGTCTCCAATTGCGTTTGAATCCTCCAAACCCTTCCCTTTACATTCTTGCAAGTTGCATGCTTTACTTTCCGCTGCTCATATAGTCTTTTGCATGCTTGCTTGAATTGTGTGGAGATTGCTTGACTTGTGCTAAGATAGCTAAAATCTACCAAGAACTAAAATTGGGAAAAGGCTAGATTTTTATTTGGTCAAGTAGTCTAATCACCCCCCCCTCTAGACATACTTTCGATCCTACAAGTGGTATCAGAGCTTTGGTCTCCATTTGCTTTGATTTCCATAGCTTTTGGCGGTCATAGCCTTGGTTTCACAACCTAGGAGAGTATGGCGTCTAGCGAGGGAAATTATCACCGTAGAGGTCCTTACTTTGATGGCACTAATTTTGCTAGTTGGAAGCATAAGATGAAAATGCATATTCTTGGACATAACCCCGCCGTTTGGGCTATTGTGTTTATTGGCTTGCAAGGTGAATTCTTTGATGGGAAAGAACCGAACCGTGAAGCCACCGCGGAAGAGTTGAAAATGCTGCAATACAACGCTCAAGCTTGTGATATCCTCTTCAACGGATTGTGCCCCGAAGAATTCAACAAAATCAGCCGTCTTGAGAATGCAAAGGAAATTTGGGATACTTTGATTGATATGCACGAAGGTACCGACTTCGTCAAGGAATCCAAATTGGATGTGCTTCAAAGTCAACTTGACAAGTTCAAAATGAAGGATGGTGAAGGTGTTGCTGAAATGTACTCTAGGCTTGCTCTTATCACAAATGAGATTGCTGGCTTAGGGAGTGAAGAGATGACCGATAGATTCATCATCAAGAAGATCCTAAGAGCCTTGGATAGAAAATATGATAGCGTGTGCACATTGATCCAAATGATGCCAAATTACAAAGATCTCAAGCCAACGGAAGTCATCGGAAGAATTGTTGCTCATGAGATGTCACTCAAGGATAAAGAGGAACTTCACAACAAATCAAGTGGTGCTTACAAAGCCTCATGTGAAGCCCCCACATCATCGAGTGAGAAACAAACCTTCAATGAAGAATTGAACTTAATGGTGAAGAACTTCAACAAGTTCTACAAGAGTAGAAGCAAAGAGAGAAGCTCCAAGTCAAGGTCCTACAATGACAAAAGATCTTCTAGTCGAGAGCGAAACTGCTACAATTGTGGGAGGCCCGGACACTATTCCAATGAGTGTACGGCCCCCTACAAGAGAAGAGAAGATTCTCCCAAGAGAAGAAGTAGAAGAGAAGAATCACTATCTAGAGAAAGAAGGAGTAGAGATGATCATTATGAACGAAGACCCTCACGGAGAAGCAAGGATTCGGAAAGAAAGGACAAGTCGTCAAGGAGCTACACAAAATGAAGACATCAAGCTCATGTTGGTGAATGGGTATCCGGCTCCGACTCCGACAACCACTCCGAGAGAAGCTATCACTCCGACTCCGAATATACTCAAGATGAAGGTGTTGCCGGTCTAGCACTTGTGACAACCAACTCCTACGACATATTTGACTCACCAAATGAAGGAGTTGGAACATGCTTCATGGCTAAAGGCCCAAAGGTATCACACCCCGAGTATGTTGATTTCAATAGTGATGAAGATGACTTGTTAGGTGATGATGATTTACTTGTTGACAACTCTAGTGATGAATACTGTGATGAAACGTCAATTAATCATGCTAATCAAGATAAAACGAATGACAATGATAAGGAGAATATTGAGTCTCTAACTAAAGAACTAAACACTCTTAAGTTAGCTCATGAAACTATCTTAGGAGATCATCGAGAACTTTTAAGGACTCATGAGAAATTACGCTTTGAAAAGCTCAACCTTGAGCAAGAGCATGAGTTCTTAAAAGCAATCAATGATGATCTTCGTAAGAAAAGTTGTTCTTACATTGCCAAGCGTTTACTCTTATCCACTTACATGCCTCAAGTCAAGTCTAGTAACAAGAACAATAAAGATTCTTCCTCTAGTAGTAACAATAATCATGCTAAATCCAATATTGTTGCTTCTAGTAGTTCTCTTGATTCCACTAATGATTCTCTTAGCCAAGTTACACTTGAGCAAGAAAATAGCTTATTGAAGGGAATTATAGAGAAAGGTGTTTACAAGAGCCTTGCCGGAAGTAAGAAATTCGAGGAAACTGTGCGCAAGCAAGGAAGGCACCGGAAGAATCAAGGTGTTGGTTTTGAAAGAAAGTTCAATGCCAATGGAGTTGAGTGGAAAGAAGATCAATACCCCAAGACGAAGTTTGTTCCTGAACAAGAGAAGTATGATCCTACTTCTTTCAAAGGGACACAAGCTCAAGATGATCTTCCACCACAAGACCACAAGAAAAAAGGCAAGGACAAGCTTCAAGAGGAAATTGATGCATTTGAAGAAGCTCCTAAGGCCTTGGTCAAGTGGGTTCCCAAGACTACTTCAAGTTCCACTTCATCAAGTACAACTACAACACCGAGGATTCCCATCAAGATGGTGTGGATCCCGAAGAAGAAGAACTAGAGAGTTCTTGAGGTGACTCCGCCAACATACTTCACTCTTATCATCTTGGCAAGAACAAGTGCAATCAACTTCCACATCTTGCACTAGTTCAAGGAGTCACAAACCCTCTTGTTGGTAAGACAAGGGACAAGGTAACCTAAAAGCTTTCATAGACATCATCTTGTGTGTGCATCACTTTATGTCTATGGATATCCTTGTTTGTTCCTTGTGGGACTAACCCGTGTAGGTATTGAAAGTGCAACTCACTCCAATGGATAGCTTCAAATGATCTACATCAACATTGAGCATCCACATCTTCAACATCTACATGAAGTCATCATCGACAAAACCCAAGGTTAGTTCATCCCTCTTAGGGGGGATCTCACATCTAGGGGGAGCTTTACTCTAAGAATTGAGCTAAAGCAACTCTAATGGTGTGAACACAACAATGCTTTATGTAAAAGTGGTAACCCCACTTGTTCTTAAACGATGAGTATGACCTATGATCAAATGTTCTCATTTGACTCCTAAGTCAATATACTCATATATAGATGACCTAGTCATCGCAAATTGTTTGATAGATGCTAGAATTGGTTGTGCATGCCTTGCCACATATTTCAATTGCCATTTTATTGTGTGAGCATGTTGATTGCATATTTTACTCATTCGAGGACATCCACTTGTTGTTTTGATTGATTGGTTTTCTTTTCTTTTGCCAAGTGGATGGACAAGAATGCCTAAGAACCCTCTCTAGCTATCTATGCTTTTCTCGTCTCAAACTCTATTCATGCTACATCACAAAATTTGATCAAGTCAGATTCGAACCACTCTGTGTGAGGATCACTCGGAATCCCCGATTCATCATAGACTTAAACTTCCAAAACTTCTTTGTGCGTTTCGGTCTGACCGATTCATCCATTTCGGTCATACTGAGATCACTAAGTCGATCTAGGTTTTCAATCTCGGTGCAACCAATTTGAACCTTTCGGTCACACCGAGTTTCAGTAACTGATTGCAGTTATGAATCTCGGTGCCACCAAGTTGTTCCACTCGGTCACACCGATAGGGTCGGGCTATATATACCCACGGGTCAAATTTTGGAAAACTTTCCGAACCTCCTCGACCCGCGCTTATGAAGGAAATATGCCCTAGAGGCAATAATAACTTTATTATTTATTTCCTTATATCATGATAAAAGTTCATTATTCATGCTAGGATTGTATTAACCGGAAACATAATACATGTGTGAATACATAGACAAACAGAGTGTCACTAGTATGCCTCTACTTGACTAGCTCGTTAATCAAAGATGGTTATGTTTCCTAACCATGGACAAAGAGTTGTCATTTGATTAACGGGATCACATCATTAGTTGAATGATTTGATTGACATGACCCATTCCATTAGCTTAGCACCCGATCATTTAGTATATTGCTATTGCTTTCTTCATGACTTATACATGTTCCTATGACTATGAGATTATGCAACTCCCGTTTGCCAGAGGAACACTTTGTGTGCTACCAAACGTCACAACGTAACTGGGTGATTATAAAGGAGCTCTACAGGTGTCTCCAAAGGTACATGTTGGGTTGGCATATTTCGAGATTAGGATTTGTCAATCCGATCATCGGAGAGGTATCTCTGGGCCCTCTCGATAATGCACATCACTTAAGCCTTGCAAGCATTGCAACTAATGAGTTAGTTGCGGGATGATGTATTACAGAACGAGTAAAGAGACTTGTCGGTGACGAGATTGAACTAGGTATTGGATACCGACGATCGAATCTCGGGAAAGTAACATACCGATGACAAAGGGAACAACGTATGTTGTTATGCGGTCTGACTGATAAAGATCTTCGTAGAATATGTGGGAGCCAATATGAGCATCCAGGTTCCGCTATTGGTTATTGACCGGAGACGTGTCTTGGTCATGTCTACATTGTTCTCGAACCCGTAGGGTCCACACGCTTAAGGTTTCGATGACAGTTATATTATGAGTTTATGAGTTTTGATGTACCGAAGGAGTTCAGAGTCCCGGATGAGATCAGGGACATGACGAGGAGTCTCGAAATGGTCGAGACGTAAAGATCGATATATTGGACGACTATATTCGGACTTCGGAAAGGTTCCGAGTGATTCGGGTATTTTTCGGAGTACCGGAGAGTTACGGGAATACGGGGGGAGAAGAATTGGGCCTTATTGGGCCATACGGGAAAGAGAGAGGGGCTGCCTAGGGCAGGCCACGCCCCCCCCCCCCAAGGCCTAGTCCGAATTGGACTAGGGGGAGGGGCCGCGCCCCCTCCTTCCTTCCCTTCTCCCTTCCCCTTCCTTGTCTCCTACTCCTACTACATGGAAGGACTCCTAGTTGGACTAGGAAAGGGGGAATCCTACTCCCGGTGGGAGTAGGACTCCCCTAGGGCGCGCCATGGAGAGGGCCGGCCCTCCCCTCCTCCACTCCTTTATATACGGGGGCAGAGGGCACCCCATAGACACACAAGTTGATCTTCGTGATCGTTCCTTAGCCGTGTGCGGTGCCCCCCTCCATGATATTACACCTCGGTCATATTGTAGCGGTGCTTAGGTGAAGCCCTGCGACAGTAGAACATCAAGATCGTCACCACGCCATCGTGCTGACGGAACTCCTCCCCGAAACTTTGCTGGATCGGAGCCCGGGGAGCGTCATCGAGCTGAACGTGTGCAGAACTCGGAAGTGCCGTCCGTTCGGTGCTTGGATCAGTCGGATCGGGAAGACGTACGACTACTTCCTCTACATTGTGTCAACGCTTGCACTTCGATCTACGAGGGTACGTAGACAACACTCTCCCATCTCGTTGCTATGCATCACCATGATCTTGCGTGTGCATAGGAAAAATTTTGAAATTACTACGTTCCCCAACAGTGGTATCAGAGCCAGGTTTTTATGGCTTGATGTTATATGCATGAGTAGAACACAAGTGAGTTGTGGGCGATATAAGTCATACTGCTTACCAGCATGTCATACTTTGGTTCGGCGGTATTGTTGGATGAAGCGGCCCGGACCGACATTACGCGTACGCTTACGCGAGACTGGTTCTACCGTCGTGCTTTGCACACACGTGGCTGGCGGGTGTCAGTTTCTCCAAATTTAGTTGAACCGAGTGTGGCTACGCCCGGTCCTTGCGAAGGTTAAAACAGCACCAACTTGACAAACTATCGTTGTGGTTTTGATGCGTAGGTAAGATTGGTTCTTGCTTAAGCCCGTAGCAGCCACGTAAAACTTGCAACAACAAAGTAGAGGACGTCTAACTTGTTTTTGCAGGGCATGTTGTGATGTGATATGGTCAAAACGTGATGAGATATAAGTTGTTGTGTGAGATGATCATGTTTTGTTGAAGTTATCGGCAACTGGCAAAAGCCTTATGGTTGTCTCTTTATTGCATAAGATGCAAGCGCCAAATAATTGCTTTACTTTATCGCTATGCGATAGCAATAGTTTCAAGAGCAATAGTTGGCGAGACGACCATGTGACGACATATTGATATAGATCAAGATGATGGAGATCATGGTGTCATGCCGGTGAAGATGGAAATCATGACGATGCTTTGGAGATGGAGATCAAAGGCACAAGATGATGATGGCCATATCATGTCACATATTTTGATTGCATGTGATGTTTATCTTTTATGCATCTTATCTTGCTTTAATTGACGGTAGCATTATAAGATGATTCCTCACTAAATTTCAAGATAAAAGTGTTCTCCCTAAGTATGCACCGTTGCCAAAGTTTGTCGTGCCCAGACACCACGTGATGATCGGGTGTGATAAGCTCTACGTCCATCTACAACGGGTGCAAGCCAGTTTTGCACACGCAGAATACTCAGGTTAAACTTGACGAGCCTAGCATATGCAGATATGGCCTCGAAACACTGAGACCGAAAGGTCGAGCGTGAATCATATAGTAGATATGATCAACATAGTGATGTTCACCATTGAAAGCTACTCCATTTCACGTGATGATCGGTTATGGTTTAGTTGATTTGGATCACGTGATCACTTAGAGGATTAGAGGGATGTCTATCTAAGTGGGAGTTCTTAAGTAATATGATTAATTGAACTTAAATTTATCATGAACTTAGTCCTGGTAGTATTTTGCAAATTATGTTGTAGATCAATAGCTCGCGTTGTTGCTTCCCTATGTTTATTTTGATATGTTCCTAGAGAAAATTGTGTTGAAATATGTTAGTAGCAATGATGCGGATTGGATCCGTGATCTAAGGTTTATCCTCATTGCTGCACAGAGGAATTATGTCCTTGATGCACCGCTAGGTGACAGACCTATTGCAGGAGCAGATGCTGACGTTATGAACGTTTGGCTAGCTAAATATGATGACTACTTGATAGTTTAGTGCACCATGCTTAACGGCTTAGAATCGGGACTTCAAAGACGTTTTGAACGTCATGGACCATATGAGATGTTCCAGGAGTTGAAGTTAATATTTCAAGCAAATACCCGAGTTGAGAGATATGAAGTCTCCAACAAGTTCTATAGCTAAAAGATGGAGGAGAATCGCTCAACTAGTGAGCATGTGCTCAGATTGTCTGGGTACTACAATCGCTTGAATCAAGTGGGAGTTAATCTTCCAGATAAGATAGTGATTGACAGAATTCTCTAGTCACCATCACCAAGTTAGTAGAACTTTGTGATGAACTATAGTATGCAAGGGATGACGAAAACGAATCCCGAGCTTTTCATGATGATGAAATCGATGAAGGTAGAAATCAAGAAAGAACATCAAGTGTTGATGGTTGACAAGATCACTAGTTTCAAGAAAAGGGCAAAGGGAAAAAGGGGAACTTCAAGAAAAACAGCAAGCAAGTTGCTGCTCATGTGAAGAAGTCCAAGTCTGGTCCTAAGCCTGAGACTAAAGTGCTTCTACTGCAAAGGGACTGGTCACTGGAAGCGGAACTACCCCAAGTGATTGGCGGATAAGAAGGATGGCAAAGTGAACAAAAGTATATTTGATATACATGTTATTGATGTGTACTTTACTAGTGCTTATAGCAACCCCTCAGTATTTGATACTGGATCAGTTGCTAAGAGTAGTAACTCGAAACAGGAGTTGCAGAATAAACAGAGACTAGTTAAGGGTGAAGCGACGATGTGTGTTGGAAGTAGTTCCAAGATTGATATGATCATCATCGCACACTCCCCTATACTTTCGGGATTAGTGTTGAACCTAAATAGGTGTTATTTGGTTTTTGCGTTGAGCATGAATATGATTTGATCATGTTTATTGCAATACGGTTATTCATTAAAGTCAGAGAATAATTGTTGTTCTGTTTACATGAATAAAACCTTCGATGGTCATACACCCAATGAAACAAGTTCGTTAAATCTCGATCGTAGTGATACACATATTCATAATATTGAAACCAAAAGCTGCAAAGTTAATAATGATAGTGCAACTTATTTGTGGCACTGCCGTTTAAGTCATATTGGTGTAAAGCGCATGAAGAAACTCCATGCTGATGGGCTTTTGGAATCACTTGATTATGAATCACTTGATGCTTGCGAACCATGCCTTATGGGAAAGATGACTAAAACTCCGTTCTCAGGAACAATGAAGCAAGCAACAGATTTGTTGGAAATCATACATACTGATGTATGTGGTCCGATGAATATTAAGGCTTGCAGCAGGTATCATTATTTTCTGACCTTCACAGATGATTTGAGAAAATATGGGGATATCTACTTGATGAAACATAAGTCTGAAAAATTTGAACAGTTCAAAGAATTTCAGAGTGAAGTGGAAAATCATCGTGACAAGAAAATAAAAGTTTCTACAATATGATCGCAGAGGTAAAATATTTGAGTTACGAGTTTGGCCTTCAATTAAAACAATGTGAAATAGTCTCACTACTCACGCCACCTGGAACACCATAGTGTAATGGTGTGTCCGAACATCATAACCGTACTTTATTAGATATAGTGCGATCTATGATGTCTCTTACCGATCTACCACTATCGTTTTGGGGTTATGCATTAGAGATAGCTGCATTCACGTTAAATAGGGCACCATCTAAATCCATTGAGACGACACCGTGTGAACTATGGTTTGACAAGAAACCTAAGTTGTCGTTTCTTAAAAGTTTGAGGTTGCAATGCTTATGTGAAAAAGTTTCAACCTGATAAGCTCAAACCCAAATCGGAGAAGTGCGTCTTCATAGGATACCCAAAGGAAACTGTTGGGTACACCTTCTATCATAGATCCGAAGGCAAGACATTCGTTGCTAAGAATGGATCCTTTCCAGAGAAGGAGTTTCTCTCGAAATAAGTGAGTGGGAGGAAAGTAGAAAACTTGATAAGGTAATTGTACCTTCTCCCTTATTGGAAAGTAGTTCATCACAAAAATCTGTTCTTGTGACTACTACACCAATTAGTGAGGAAGCTAATGATGATGATCATGTAACTTCAGATCAAGTTACTACCGAATCTCATAGGTAAACCAGAGTGAGATCCGCACCAGAGTGGTATGGTAATCCTGTTCTGGAAGTCATGTTACTAGACCATGACGAACTTGCGAACTATGAGGAAGCGATGATGAGCCCAGATTCCGCGAAATGGTTTGAGGCCATGAAATCTGAGATATGATCCATGTATGAGAACAAAGTTTGGACTTTGGTTGACTTGCCCGATGATCAGCAAGCAATTGAGAATAAATGGATCTTCAAGAGGAAGACGGACGCTGATAGTAGTGTTACTATCTACAAAGCTAGAATTGTCGCAAAAGGTTTTCGACAAGTTCAAGGTGTTGACTACGATGAGAGTTTCTCACTCGTATCTATGCTAGAGTCTGTCCGAATCATGTTAGTAATTGCCGCATTTTATGAAATCTGGCAAATGGATAAACAAAACTGCATTCCTTAATGGATTTATTAAAGAAGAGTTGTATATGATGCAACCAGAAGGTTTTGTCAATCCGAAAGGTGCTAACAAAATGTGCAAGCTCTAGCGATCCATCTGTGGACTGGTGCAAGCATCTCGGAGTTGGAATATACGCTTTGATGAGTTGATCAAAGCATATAGTTTTATACAGACTTGCGGTGAAGCCTGTATTTAAAAGAAAGTGAGTGGGAGCAGTACAGCATTTCTGATAAGTATATGTGAATGACATATTGTTGATCGGAAATAATATAGAATTATTCTGTAAAGCATAAAGGAGTGTTTGAAAGGAGTTTTTCAAAGAAAGACTTCGGTGAAGCTGCTTACATATTGAGCTTCAAGATCTATAGAGATAGATCAAGACGCTTGATAAGTTTTTTCAATGAGTACATACCTTGACAAGATTTTGAAGTAGTTCAAAATGGAGCAGTCAAAGAAAGAGTTCTTGCCTGTATTACAAGGTGTGAAGTTGAGTAAGACTCAAAGCCCGACCACGGCAGAAGATAGAAAGAGAATGAAAGTCATTCCCTATGCCTTGGCCATAGGTTCTATAAAGTATGTCATGTTGTGTACCAGATCTATTGTATACCCTGCACTGATTTGGCAAGGGAGTACAATAGTGATCTAGGAGTAGATCACTGGACAGCGGTCAGAATTATCCTTAGTGAAATAAGGATATGTTTCTCGATTATGGACGTGACAAAAAGGTTCGTCGTAAAGGGTTACGTCGATGCAAGTTTTTGACACTGATCCAGATGATTCTAAGTCTCAATCTGGATACATATTGAAAGTGGGAGCAATTAGCTAGAGTAGCTCCGTGCAGAGCATTGTAGACATAGAATTTTGCAAAATACATACGGATCTGAATATGGCAGGCCCGTTGACTAAATTTCTCTCACAAGCAAAACATGATCACTCTTTGGGTGTTAATCACATAGCGATGTGAACTAGATTATTGAATCTAGTAAACCCTTTGGGTGTTAGTCACATGGAGATGTGAACCAATCACATAAAGATGTGAACTATTGGTGTTAATCACATAGCGATGTGAACTAGATTATTGACTCTAGTGCAAGTGGGAGACTGAAGGAAATATGCCCTAGAGGCAATAATAAAGTTATTATTTATTTCATTATATCATGATAAAAGTTTATTATTCATGCTAGAATTGTATTAACCGGAAACATAATACATGTGTGAATACATAGACAAACAGAGTGTCACTAGTATGCCTCTACTTGACTAGCTCGTTAATCAAAGATGGTTATGTTTCCTAACCATGGACAAAGAGTTGTCATTTGATTAACGGGATCACATCATTAGTTGAATGATCTGATTGACATGACCCATTCCATTAGCTTAGCACCCGATCGTTTAGTATGTTGCTATTGCTTTCTTCATGACTTATACATGTTCCTACGACTATGAGATTATGCAACTCCCGTTTGCCGGAGGAACACTTTGTGTGCTTCCAAACGCCACAACATAACTGGGTGATTATAAAGGATCTCTACAGGTGTCTCCAAAGGTACATGTTGGGTTGGCGTATTTCGAGATTAGGATTTGTCACTCCGATCGTCGGAGAGGTATCTCTGGGCCCTCTCAGTAATGCACATCACTTAAGCCTTGCAAGCATTGCAACTAATGAGTTAGTTGCGGGATGATGTATTACGGAACGAGTAAAGAGACTTGCTGGTGACGAGATTGAACTAGGTATTGGATACCGACGATCGAATCTCTGGCAAGTAACATACCGATGACAAAGGGAACAACGTATGTTGTTATGCGGTCTGACCGATAAAGATCTTCGTAGAATATGTAGGAGCCAATATGAGCATCCAGGTTCCGCTATTGGTTATTGACCGGAGACGTGTCTCGGTCATGTCTACATTGTTCTCGAACCCGTAGGGTCCGCACGCTTAAGGTTTCGATGACAGTTATATTATGAGTTTATGAGTTTTGATGTACCGAAGGAGTTCAGAGTCCCGGATGAGATCGGGGACATGACGAGGAGTCTCGAAATGGTTGAGACGTAAAGATCGATATATTGGACGACTATATTCGGACTTCGGAAAGGTTCCGAGTGATTCGGGTATTTTTCGGAGTACCGGAGAGTTACGGGAATACGGGGGGAGAAGTATTGGGCCTTATTGGGCCATACGGGAAAGAGAGAGGGGCTGCCTAGGGCAGGCCGCCCCCCCCCCCCCCAAGGCCTAGTCCGAATTGGACTAGGGGGAGGGGTTGCGCCCCCTCCTTCCTTCCCTTCTCCCTTCCCCTTCCTTGTCTCCTACTCCTACTACATGGAAGGACTCCTAGTTGGACTAGGAAAGGGGGAATCCTACTCCCGGTGGGAGTAGGACTCCCCTAGGGCGCGCCATAGAGAGGGCCGGCCCTCCCCTCCTCCACTCCTTTATATACGGGGGCAGAGGGCACCCCATAGACACACAAGTTGATCTTCGTGATCGTTCCCTAGCCGTGTGCGGTGCCCCCCTCCATGATATTACACCTCGGTCATATTGTAGCGGTGCTTAGGTGAAGCCCTGCGACAGTAGAACATCAAGATCGTCACCACGCCGTCGTGCTGACGGAACTCCTCCCCGAAGCTTTGCTGGAACGGAGCCCAGGGAGCGTCATCGAGCTGAACGTGTGCAGAACTCGGAGGTGCCGTCCGTTCGGTGCTTGGATCGGTCGGATCAGGAAGACGTACGACTACTTCCTCTACATTGTGTCAATGCTTCCGCTTCGGTCTACGAGGGTACGTAGACAACACTCTCCCATCTCGTTGCTATGCATCACCATGATCTTGCGTGTGCGTAGGAAAAATTTTGAAATTACTACGTTCCCCAACAGCTTAGACCGCTCTGCCTCCAGGGTCTCCGGATCGTCTTCCTCGTCGCCAGCCGCCTCCTGCCGCTGGTCTCCGCCGCCGTCAACGGGAATCATCCCCGCCGTTGCCGCCGTAGCGAGTTCATCGCCGAACTAGGGTATGAACTCGATCACTGTGCTATCCCTATCTGATTCCTAGCACATTGTGTTCGCCATGTATCTTGCCACGATTGAGATCATTCTTATCCAGTCAAAACACTCCATAGTTTAGACGTGAATTGAAAATTTAGGGTTAGGTTTCCGCCGAATCCATCTCGGACCCACCGAGTTGTGGAACTCGGTACCACCGATTCGGCTCAGGCCATTGAACATGTAATTTTCGGTCTGACCGAGAATTGCAAATCGGTGTGACCGAGTTCAGGAATTTGTGAAACCCTAGCAGTCTCGATGCCACCGAATTGTGACTCAGTCTGACCGAGTTCACTAGTTTAGGTTCCAACAGCTGCTTCGGTATCACCGAGTTTACAAATCGGTTGATCCGAAATGCTTTCTGTGGAAAACTAAAACTAAGTTTTTGACTCATTCTTTTGCAAAAACCTCTGCATTTTGTGATGCTCATCCACTTTATCTCATCTATATCTATTCACAGGGTCTGCTGTCAGTGTTTGCAATATGTCTGATCAGAGTGACAGCCAAAACAGGTCAGAGGAGCAGGTTCACCTGAGTGAGGGCACTAGTCCCTCTAGCAGTTCAGATGATGGTAGCAGGAGCACCCCAAGCAACTTACCCAAAGCTGCCACCAGAACAAGGAAGAAGAAAACTTCAGAGTCTGAGGATGAAGATTATGTGGCAGTAGATGATGAGGCCATTTCAAAGAAGAAAGTGCTCAAGAAGGAGTACAGCTCAGCTGCAGTTAAGCCAGGGATGAAGATCAAAAGGCCAGCAGGAAGACAACCCATGTCAAAAGCCAGAGCCACCACTCAAGCATCTTTGGAATCCAAACCCAAAGAGCCTGCTGCAGAAGGAAAGAAAAGGAAGGAAAGGGTCAAGAAGACCATGGGCAGAGTGATTGGAAAGGCTTCCATGATGGAAGAAGAAGAAGAATAGGTTGCTGCACCAGCACCCAAGGCACAAAAGCTGATGGGTGATGCTATAAAGTCAGGGGCTGCAACATCAAAGCCCAAAGAAGCACCCAAAGCAGCCTCCAAGCCCAAGAGTGCACCTAAGAGGAATACCAGGAGTATACTAGCTGCTGAGAAGAACAAGGCCCCAGTGCCTGAAGTTGCTGCTGATGAAGATGATGAAGGACAAGTCCTGAGGAAGCTCAAACCCAAGATTCCAGACTACAATGATGCTCATCCTGTGGCTGAGAACATGAAGATCAGGAGAGACTCAGGGTTGAGGCTATGGAGAGAGTCAGATCCATATGCCACCAGGAGAAGGACTGCTGTTGATTACAGGTTCCACACAAAGGAACAGCAGGATTTCTATGAGACAATCTTGTTACACAAGAAGCCTATAATGTGTGATATGAGGTGGGTCGACTGGGCCTACATGAAGGAGAATGAAGAACACTATCCTGGAGTGTATGACAGCTTCAGTGCGTGTGGAGTTGCAGACTTTGTTGGGCAGATGCTCACAAACTGGAACGATGAGCTCATTATGCAATTTTACTCCACAGCACATTTCTATCTAGATGGCAGAATAGTTTGGATGTCTGAAGGAACGAGATACCAATCAACTATTGAGGAATGGGCCAATCTGATCAATGCCCCAAAGGAAAGTGAAGATGACTTGGATGTTTATGCCAAGAAAAAGATGGATCACAATTCTATGTCACAGATGCACAAGGAGATCCCAGACAAAGCTCTTGAGACTTTCAAGTTTGGGTCAGTCCATTTTCTTCTGTCAGGACTGCCAACGATCAACTGGATCCTAAGGCACACTCTTTTGCCCAAGTCAGGTGACCACAACATGATCAGAGGGCATGCAATTAATTTGCTACACATATTTGATGTGCCATAGAAATTCAAGGTCATGAGTCTCATGGTTGAGACTATCAAGAGGACAGCAACAGACCAAAAGAGAAGTTGTGGATATGCCCCACAAATTCAGGAGTTGATTAACTCAAAGATGGGCACAGGAAAATATCTGTTGGATAAGGAACACTTTGTTCTCTATCCTGACTTTGAGGACAACCAAGTGGTTATGGATGAAGATGAACCATCCTCAGTACAAGCACAAGCCAAGAAGGAGAAGGTAAAAGCTGAAAAGGCTGCAAGGATGCCAACTACTGAAGAAGCATCTCAGTATCTCCTGAAAAGCAAGCAAGATCAGCTTGGCTACCTGATTGCATCCACTCTGAGGATTGAGAAGGGACTGGCCACCCTGACTCAAAACCAGGAGAGCTTGGAAAGAATCGTGGAGCAAAAATTCTATGACTTGGATGTGAAGGTAACTGAAATTCAGTCTGTTGTGGAGCAACTTCAAGATGATATGCAGGAGAGGAAGGGCAAGACAACCACTGATGCATTTGCCAGAGTGCCTAGAGCTCAGAGGTCTGCTGCAGTGCCTGTTCCAGACACCAGAGCCACGTCATCTGCACCAGCTACAGCTTCAGTGCCACCAGCTCCAGCACCTACTCCATCAGCTCCAGCTACTTCGACTGAAGCCTTCGTTCTTGGAGTTATCCGGACACCACCACCTGAAGACCAAGCTTGAGAGACGTTTTAGTGCTATACATTTTCTATGAACTTTTTGGTAACTTGTTGCCAAAGGGGGAGAAACATGTATAGATCATAGGCTTCGAGAGAGAGCGTTGCTTTTTATTCTCTCTTGCTTTGGTGGTTGAACTTTGTTTGTCTTTTGATTGCTTGAGATACTATGCTATTATCTGTGAGACATTGATGATCATGTGGTTGATCATAAGCTACACTTATGCTTGTTAGATGATATTATCTTACTTATCCTTATATGATCATTCACTTTGCTTGGTGATGAGTGCATGTATTCAATCTTTATTATTTTGAGCGCTCCACCAAGATGTATGTGACATGGAAGAGTAACCCATGATTCTAACTCATTGTGCATTTGCAGTCCAAAGCAAATCTTAAGATATGCACAAATTTAGGGGGAGCTCTTGCTTTTCACATACTTCTCAAAGCGACAATATCTTTCACTCTTATTATCATTTGTCGAAGCTTTGATCTCTATGTTGTCATCAATTACCAAAAAGGGGAAGATTAAAAGTGCAACTATCCCTGGGTGGTTTTGGTAATTCCTAACAACATATAGCTCATTGAGCTAACATTATTCCAAGATTAATATTTCAGGAAAAGCTCAATGAATGGCATGGCATGGATGAGGAAAGTGGATCCCTCAAAATTCTAAGGACAAAAAGTTTGGCTCAAGCTTGAAGCTTAAGACTCTACATTTTATATTTTAGTGATCCAAGATCACACTGAGTCTATAGAAAAATCCAATACTATCAAGGAGGGATGAGGTGTTGCTTAATGGCTTGCTTGCTCAAAATGCTTAGTGATATGCTCCAAAATCCTCAACTACCTTCCCACATCCACATATGACCTAAACCAAAAGTCAAACTCGGCCCCACCGATTCTTTCTATCCGGCGCCACCGAGTTTCAAATGTCATAGCCACTGCCACAAACCCTAGGCAAATCGGTCTCACCGATAGGGATCTCGGTCTCACCGAGATGGGATTGTAATCTCTCTGTTTCCCTTCGTAACGTTTCAGTCTTACCGAGATGAGCGATCGGTCCCGCCGAGATTGCAATGTAAACTCTCTCTTTCCCTTTTGTAACACTTCGGTCTCATCGAGATGAGCGAATCGGTCCCACCGAGTTTACATGACCAACTCTCTGGTTAGCTTATTATCAAAATCGGTCCCATCGAGTTTGTGTAATCAGTCACACCGAGATTACGTTATGCCCTAACCCTAACCATATCGGTCCTAACGAGTTGCATCTCAGTCCCACCGAAAGTCCTAACGGTCACTAAGTTTGTTGAATCGGTCCGACCGAGTTTAACCATTCGGTCGCACCGAGTTTGGCAAATTATGTGTAACAGTTAGATTTTGTGTGGAGGCTATATATATCCTTCCACCCACTCTTCATTTGTGGATAGAGCCATCAGAACATACCTACACTTCCAATACACATTTTCTGATAGAGAACCACCTACACTTGTGTTGAGGTCAAGATATTCCATTCCAACCATATGAATCTTGATCTCTAGCCTTCCCCAAGTTGCTTTCCACTCAAATCTTCTTTACACCAAATCCAAATCCTGTGAGAGAGAGTTGAGTGTTGGGGAGACTATCATTTGAAACACAAGAGCAAGGAGTTCATCATCAACACACCATTTGTTACTTCTTGGAGAGTGGTGTCTCCTAGATTGGCTAGGTGTCACTTGGGAGTCTCCGACAAGATTGTGGAGTTGAACCAAGGAGTTTGTAAGGGCAAGGAGATCGCCTACTTCGTGAAGATCTACCGCTAGTGAGGCAAGTCCTTCGTGGGCGACGGCCGTGATGGAATAGACAAGGTTGCTTCTTCATGGACCCTTCGTGGGTGGAGCCCTCCGTGGACTCGCGCAACCATTACCCTACGTGGGTTGAAGTCTCCATCAACGTGGATGTACGATAGCACCACCTATCGGAACCACGACAAAAACATCCGTGTCTCCAATTGCGTTTGAATCCTCCAAACCCTTCCCTTTACATTCTTGCAAGTTGCATGCTTTACTTTCCGCTGCTCATATACTCTTTTGCATGCTTGCTTGAATTGTGTGGAGATTGCTTGACTTGTGCTAAGATAGCTAAAATCTGCCAAGAACTAAAATTGGGAAAAGGCTAGATTTTTATTTGGTCAAGTAGTCTAATCACCCCCCCCCCCTCTAGACATACTTTCGATCCTACACCCACTAAGGCCCATTAAGTCCCCGGGGGGTTCCGGTAACCTCCCGGTACTCCGGTAAAATTCCAATTTCACCCGGAACACTTCCGATATCCAAACATAGGCTTCCAATATATCAATCTTCATGTCTCGACCATTTCGAGACTCCTCGTTATGTCCGTGATCACATCCGGGACTCCGAACAACCTTCGGTACATCAAAACATATAAACTCATAATATAACTGTCGTCGAAACGTTAAGCGTGCGAACCCTACGGGTTCGAGAACTATGTAGACATGACCGAGACATGTCTCCAGTCAATAACCAATAGCGGAACCTGGATGTTCATATTGGCTCCCACATATTCTACGAAGATCTTTATCGGTCAGACCGCATAATAACATACGTTGTTCCCTTTGTCATCGGTATGTTACTTGCCCGAGATTCGATCGTCGGTATCTCAATACGTAGTTCAATCTCGTTACCGGCAAGTCTCTTTACTCGTTCTGTAATACATCATCCCGCAACTAACTCATTAGTTGCAATGCTTGCAAGGCTTAGGTGATGTGCATTATCGAGAGGGCCCAGAGATACCTCTCCGACAATCGGAGTGACAAATCCTAATCTCGAAATACGCCAACCGAACAAGTACCTTCGGAGACACCTGTAGAGCACCTTTATAATCACCCAGTTACGTTGTGACGTTTGGTAGCACACAAAGTGTTCCTCCGGTAAACGGGAGTTGCATAATATCATAGTCATAGGAACATGTATAAGTCATGAAGAAAGCAATAGCAACATACTAAACGATCGGGTGCTAAGCTAACAGAATGGGTCAAGTCAATCACATCATTATCCTAATGGTGTGATCCCGTTAATCAAATGACAACCCATGTCAATGGTTAGGAAACTTAACCATCTTTGATCAACGAGTTAGTAAAGTAGAGGCATACTAGTGACACTATGTTTGTCTATGTATTCACACATGTATTATGTTTCCTGTTAGTACAATTCTAGCATGAATAATAAACATTTATCATGATATAAGGAAATAAATAATAACTTTATTATTGCCTCTAGGGTATATTTCCTTCAAAACCAACGCTCCCAGTTGGGGAGTCTGGTGCGCAAGCACGCATGGCGCGGCTTCCGCATAAGCAGCTCGCGACGTCGGCAAACCTCCTCCACGTGCGCCCGCGCGGACCGCAGCGCCTCCGGGATGGGGATGCGTTGCGGGTCTAGATGCCAGCCGTGCAGCAAGTTCACGTCCGTCTACTGCAGGGGTTGGTGGTACTCCCAGTGCCACTGTGCCTGGTGGACTGGGATGTACAACCGTTGTTGCTCCGCGGTGGCTTGCCGCGTCTAGCCGCCGTCATTGAACCTCCCCTTCCTCCCTCCCTTCCCGATGAAGATGCCCATGGCTTTGCTAGAGTTTCGGGCTGGCTGGCTGGCTAAGGTTTTGTGGTCACCGGCGAGGGAGTAAAGGTGGACAGATGTGGACGAGAAGTGGATGAGCCGACCCCACCGCACGCGTCCATTAGAAAGGACGGGCACGCGATCCTTCCACACACTACCAGGCAGGCCCGAGGTAGGTGGCTGTGTTTAATACGACCGCATGTGGTGATTGGCCGGCTGACTTGTGGGGCCGTGACGAACACTGAGGAAACGCGCGGCGCATCCACTTCGTGTCTGAAATGTATTGGCGTGGACACGAAGCGGACGCAATTTGGATTTGGGTTGGCGCGTTGGACCGGCGTTTTTGTCTGCAGCAACCCAAACAAACGTGAACGTGCCAAATGGATCGTCCGGTTGGAGTTGCTCTTAGTGATCATTCTGTTGACCCCTTCAAAGTTTTTCTTTTCCTTTTTCTTTTTATACTCCACCAAAACATAGCTTGGGACTCCGGGGTCTTATTTGCCTTTGCTAGTTGTCGGTGTGTCTTTGTGTGCACGCGTTGATTTTGGCTCTATGTATCCTAATAACTATGCAAAGGTTAAAAATGTGCTCGTTGTATTTGAATCCTCCCTACGTTTCATTTAAAGCTAGTAGTAAAGTTGCCTATTTGTCAAGATACGGTAAACAAGAACAAAAGCAAACAAACCTGGGCTGGCAGTGTGTCATCTTCAGATCAGTTACGACCTTTCCCGTTCTTTTGATCTGTCGTATAGTACGCAGTACTACCGATTGGCTGATGCTCCTATGACAGCAGAAAAGTCCATGAGAAGCTAGCGTACCGCCTCCGTCTGTTCCGCCGGGCGTCTGTCTGGACCGGGGGAGTGTACACGCGCGACCACCGAACACCAATCTCGCGCCCCTTGACCTCTAGGTAGCGATCGAAATCGCGCTGTACAATTTCGATCCTTGTCTTCCCTGCGCGCACTTGGTGAGTAGTACTAGTGCAGCAGGAGGATAAGGGTGGGTTGTGGAGAGCGATGGGGTCTCTGGGGAAGGACGCGGCGGCTGCGGCGGGGGAGCGGGTGGTGCTGGCGGTGAACGGCGCGCGGCACGAGGCGGCCGGAGTGGACCCGTCGACGACGCTGCTGGAGTTCCTCCGCACGCGCACGCCCGTCAGGGGGCCCAAGCTCGGCTGCGGCGAAGGTGAGGGCAGCACCGCTCGATTCATTTCATATCGCCTTGTTTAATTCTTCTTTCGCTCGTTCGCACAAGCGGATGGATCGAGCCCATCTGTCCATGTGAGTTGCTCCAGATTTCGATCAAACCGGTACCAGTTCTTTATTTGTGTACATGTGCACGTACGACATCACACCACAATGCACACCGATTCTTCATGTTCCTCGTCTCTGGTTCTTCTATAATCTTCTTCTTTTTTGCTTGGGTTAGCTAGCTAGCGCTATCGTTCATAAATCGTGACGGGCACATACAGATTCCAGCCTCCATCGCAATTGTTGGATCGATGGCTCGTTCATCAAACGCGGACCGCAAATATAGTTTTACTGTTTGTTTTCTCCTGGGAAAATCAATCCTCTTGCATGCCGCGATCTCCTTGGATTCTGATTCTGCTTGATCCCATGCACACGCCACGTTGTTAATTTAGCTATAAGTCAACTCCACCACGGAATCTAGCTCTCCATAAGAGGGTAGGCAGGTAGTTTACCAAAGGGACCCTCTGGAGATCGTAATCCGGATTTCTCGAAATAGAATAATTGAATGATAAGGAGGTGCACATGGTCAATCTCCATCTTGAAGCCAAGTCTCTTTTGTCTTCTTATATTTTACATGATACATGAAGATAATCCGACTTTCCAACCTGCTCTCAGCACCCCGACAGCACAGACGACCGCTGCTTTTTTACTTTCATTCAGGCAAGTGCACGCGTATAACTTCATGTAGGAGCATATAATTCAACTTTGCAGTTTAGTGGCAGTATTCTTTTCGCTGTAAGTTTACTTCGAATTTCTTTTTTCAAGAACGATTTTTACTTTTACTTTACCTACTATCAAACGACCAGTCGACAACCGACGACTTTGTAGTACAACAGTTAGCGGAAATAACCTTGCCCGACACGCCATTGTCACTACACTCGGCCTAGCGATGTGACCGAGATATACTAGAATATGTTTTCTTGACTTTTATCTAAAAAATAGTGCTACCTTGGAACCAAAATATAAAACGTTTTTATAGACTAAACTAGTCTACTAAAATGTCTTATTTTGCTACGAGGAGTAATAGTAGCTAAGAAAACAGTAAACTAGAGGATTACTACGTAGTTCTTTACGGTCGCTCAGCTCAGGCATGATGGTGACAAAAGGCTGCCTTGCTGTTTCCTGTTTGGTGGCCAGCTCCCATCCATGTTCAACTGCCGATATTAGAAACTTTGGCGCGTGTTCCACTTTGCCACATACAGTAGCGAAATTCTGTAATCAGTACCACCAGATTTTTGCCCATATCAACTTGGCACATGCTTTATATTGATATTTATATAGATTCGCATGACTTTACACTTTACAGAACTAGCCCGGCAAAGGAGGTAATTAGTGGGAGTGTGGGACCATGTGCTTCGCAATAGCCGTTGCCTTTTAGCGTGAACTATGTGAGACTTTTTATCTTCGTTTTTGGCCGATTCTAGCTGAAATTAACATATATATCCCCGCAAAAAAAGTGAAATTAACTAACAGCAAAAAAAAAATCTAACGTGTGTATTTTTTTTTGAGCATCAGTACAGACACAAGCGCTCATATACACGCGCACTGAAAGCGCATCGCCGGAAATCCTAAAATAAATTCAGGAATAATGCGAGCACCAGGATTTGAACCCTGGTGGATTGGGGATACCACTGTCCACCTAACCATCTCAACCACATGTTGGTTTGCAAATCTAACGTGTGTTAACGTTGCTGCGTGCATGCATGCAGGTGGATGCGGCGCATGCGTGGTGCTCATCTCCAAGTACGACCCGGCCACCGACGAGGTGACCGAGTTCTCGGCGAGCTCCTGCCTGACGCTCGTCGGCAGCCTTAACCACTGCTCGGTCACCACCAGCGAGGGCATTGGCAACACCCGCGATGGCTACCACCCCGTCCAGCAGCGCCTCGCTGGCTTCCATGCCTCCCAGTGCGGCTTCTGCACCCCCGGCATGTGCATGTCCATCTTCTCCTCGCTCGTCAAAGCCGACAAGCCCGGCACCACCACCGCCGGTGATCACGCCCCGCCGCCGGGGTTCTCCAAGCTTACCTGCTCTAAGGCCGAGCACGCCGTTTCCGGCAATCTGTGCCGCTGCACCGGCTACCGGCCTATCCTCGACGCCTGCAAGAGCTTCGCCGCCGACGTCGACCTCGAGGACCTCGGCCTCAACTCGTTCTGGAAGAAAGGCACCGACAGCGCCGACATCAGCAAGCTGCCGGAATACTCCAGCGGCTCTGTCTGCACCTTCCCTGAGTTCCTCAAGTCCGAGATCAAGGGCCAAATGAACGAAAACTCAGTCCCAGCGGCGATCGCCGGCGAAGACGGCTGGTACCATCCCAGGAGCATCCAGGAGCTCCATAGCCTCTTCGATTCCAGCTGGTTCGACGAAAATTCAGTCAAGATCGTGGCGTCAAACACCGGCGCCGGAGTGTACAAGGATCAAGACCTGTACGATAAGTACATCGACATCAAAGGCATCGCAGAGCTTTCTGTCATCGACAGGAACAGCAAGGGGTTGGAGATCGGGGCAGCCGTGTCCATCTCCAAAGCCATCGAGGTCTTCTCCGATGGCACTCCGGTATTCAGAAAGATCGCCAGTCACCTGAGCAAGGTGGCCTCGCCGTTCGTCCGAAACACAGCGACCGTCGGCGGGAACGTGATCATGGCACAACGACTGCAGTTCCCGTCGGACATAGCCACCGTTCTTCTCGCCGCCGGCTCCACCGTCACCATCCAGACGGCTTCCAAGATGCTGTGCCTGACGCTCGATGAGTTCTTGGAGCAGCCTCCCTGTGATGCCAAGACCATACTGCTCAGCATATTTGTCCCGGATTGGGGTTCAGACAATGTCATCTTCGAGACCTCTCGTGTAGCTCCCAGACCATTTGGCAATGCCGTCTCCTATGTCAATTCTGCATTCCTGGCAAGGACTTCAGGCGATGGAGCATCAGGGAAGCTCATAATTGAGGATATCTGCCTTGCATTCGGCGCATACGGTGTCGATCATACCACCCAGGCTCGGAAGGTTGAAGAGTTCTTGAAGGGGAAATCCGTGAGTGCGCCTGTGATACTTGAAGCTGTTCGATTGCTGAAGGATATTATCATGCCGTCAGAAGGCACCACACATCCTGAATACAGAGTCAGCTTGGCTGTCAGTTTCTTGTTCAGTTTCCTTTCTTCACTTGGAAACAACCTGACTGAACCAGCAAAGGCTATTGCTCCCAATGGGTCATGTGCAAATGGAAGCATGAATGGTCAGGTTGCGAGCGAAGACTTGCAGATTCGCTCAAGGCAAGAACTGGTTTTCAATGACGAATACAAACCTGTCGGCAAGCCGATCACGAAATCCGGGGCCGAGCTGCAAGCTTCTGGTATACTCCTACATTCTTATTCAATGTTTTATTTAGATTACAAGTGTTTACTTCAATTAGTATGTACTCTTCAATTACAAGTGATAGTACTACTTGACAATGCTGGTCTACCTTATAACTTATGCCCTGGCACTGCACTTCTTAGATTTCTGTAGCTTGAACTTCTCAGCATTGTTTATAGTAAAGTTGTACTAAAGTTGCATCACTTAATTTGGATTGGAGGAAGTAATATTTTCTTCTACATACTTCAAGATCATTTGGGATTTTTTTTTATTCATCTTTAGCACAATGGTTCTATCAGTGCCGAACCATATGATATGCTGCATCCCTGAATATATTTCTTCAAAAATAAAAATTTGTTGGCACATCTAACTTCTATCGAGAAACATGGACTTGACAATATTCTTGCTTGTTTTCCAGGGGAGGCTGTGTATGTTGATGACATCCCTGCTCCCCAGGATTGCCTCTATGGAGCTTTTATCTACAGCACACACCCTCATGCCCATATCAAAGGTGTCAACTTCAGGCCATCTTTGGCTTCAGAAAAGGTCATCGGGGTTATCACCGCAAAGGATATTCCAGCCGGTGGCAAAAATGTTGGAGCTGGCATCAATATGCTAGGAACCGAAGCTCTTTTCGGCGATCCGGTTTCTGAATTTGCTGGTCAAAATATTGGCATTGTGGTACCTACTTCTGGCCACCTGAACTCAATTTCAGGACATAAACCAGTACTAGTTTATTCTTATACTGAATTTTAAGAGATCGCTGAACTTACCGTATCCTTTGCCATCACTCAGATCGCTGAAACACAGAAGTACGCCTATATGGCGGCGAAGCAAGCGGTCATCGAGTATAGCACCGAGAATCTTCAGCCGCCGATTCTGACAATAGAAGATGCCATCCGGCATAACAGCTACTTCCAAACTTCCCCATATTTTGCTCCTCGGCCAGTTGGGGACTTCGAGCAAGGGATGTCTCAAGCTGATCACAAGATCCTATCAGGAGAGGTACACATTTGATATCTAGGATGCTGCATTGTTAGTTTCAGATGACAAAGATAACTGAATAGCGTCTTTTGTTAACTTCCGACAGGTGAAACTTGAATCACAGTACTACTTCTACATGGAGACTCAGACCGCATTGGCCATCCCCGACGAGGATAACTGCATCATCGTCTACTCCTCTACGCAGCTACCCGAGATCATTCAGAATGTCGTCGCGGACTGCCTCGGCATTCCCTACCACAATGTTCGCGTCATCACAAGGAGAGTCGGAGGCGGCTTTGGTGGAAAGGGAATGAAATCAACCCATGTAAGTTCATTCAGACTACACACCAACAATATGTTCTGTTTTTCAGTTGGTACAATCTTCTGATCATGTTACAATTGCTTGGGTTTTCAGGTAGCATGTGCGTGTGCAGTTGCAGCGTTCAAGCTGCGGCGTCCTGTTCGGATGTACCTCGACCGGAAGACGGACATGATCATGGCCGGAGGGCGGCACCCGATGAAGGCGAAGTACTCCGTCGGGTTCAAGTCGGACGGCACGCTCACGGCTCTGCACGTCGATCTTGGGATCAACGCCGGGATATCGCCGGACTTGAGCCCGATGATCCCGGCTGCCACCATCGCTTCTCTGAAGAAGTACAACTGGGGCGCCCTCGCCTTCGACATCAAGTTGTGCAAGACGAACGTATCGTCCAAGTCGGCCGTGCGGGCGCCCGGCGACGTGCAGGGCTCCTTCATCGCCGAGGCCATCATCGAGCACGTCGCGTCCGCGCTCGGGGCCGACACCAACGCCGTCCGGAGAAAGAACCTCCACAGCGTCGAGAGCCTCACGAAGTTCTACGGCGACGCCGCGGGGGACGCCCCGACATACAGCCTCATCGACATCTTCGACAAGCTGGCCTCGTCGCCGGAGTACCAGAGCAGGGCGAAGGCAGTTGAGCGGTTCAATGGCGGGAGCAGGTGGAAGAAGCGCGGCATTTCGTGCGTGCCGATCACCTACGAGGTGGCCCTCCGGCCGACGCCGGGCAACGTGTCCATCCTGAACGACGGCTCGATCGCTGTGGAGGTCGGCGGCGTGGAGCTCGGGCAAGGGCTGTATACCAAGGTGAAGCAGATGACGGCGTTCGGGCTGCGGGAGCTCTGTCCCGACGCCGACGGGCTGCTCGACAAGGTGCGCGTCATTCAGGCCGACACGCTGAGCTTGATCCAGGGCAGCTTCACCGGTGGGAGCACCACGTCCGAGAGCAGCTGCGAGGCGGTCCGTCAGTCGTGCGCCGTGCTCGTGGAGCGGCTCCAGCCCATCAAAGAGGGCCTCGAGGCAAAGTCAGGCGCTGCGGCGCCATGGAGCGCCTTGATTGCCCAGGCGAAGATGGCGAGCGTGAACCTGTCGGCCCACGCCTACTGGAAGCCCGACCCAGCCTTCGTAAAATACATCAACTACGGAGCCGCCGTCAGCGAGGTGGAAATCGACGTGCTGACCGGAGCGACGACGATCATGAGGAGCGATCTGGTGTACGACTGCGGGCAGAGCCTGAACCCGGCGGTCGACCTCGGCCAGGTAAGCTCACCGCCGACCCGCGCAGCCACCTGATCGCTAGCTGCTTCTGCAGATCGTTGTAATCTGACTCCATTTTTGTTCATGGATCAGGTGGAGGGCGCATTCGTGCAAGGGGTGGGGTTCTTCACGAACGAGGACTACGCGACGAACGCCGATGGGCTGGTGGTGCACGATGGCACCTGGACATATAAGATCCCGACGGTGGATACCATCCCCAAGCAGTTCAACGTGGAGCTCATAAGCAGCGCGCGCGAAAACAAGCGGGTGCTCTCCTCCAAGGCGTCCGGCGAGCCGCCGCTGCTCCTGGCAGCGTCGGTGCACTGTGCCATGCGGGAGGCCATCAGGGCGGCCAGAACGGACTTCTCGGTCAACTCACCGCTGACGTTCCAGATGGACGTGCCGGCCACCATGGCCGACGTCAAGGAGCTCTGCGGCCTTGACGTCGTGGAGAGGCACCTCCAGAGCCTCTCCTCAGCCGCCGAGGTCCCGACTCCCGTGGCATGACGCTGAGTACGTTGTGTGTAAAAAGTTGGCATGTAATTTGGCGTGTGTTATGCAAAACAGTTTTGCTAAGTTTCAGTCGATTAAGATTTCGTTATGTCTCAGATCATATATTCCTTTGATCTTGCATAAAGATCCGTATATTTTTTTCTTTTCAGTTTTATCTTTTTTTCTTCTTAATTCTATGTCACTTCTTAATTCTATGTCACTTGACTGAGACTTGGTTAAGTCTCAGTCGACTCAGATCTAACCACATACTATGGAAAATGTTAGACCTATAGACCCATCCTACGGACGTACATCCGGCTGTGCTATTATGCTAATATCCCCTCCCTCCTGGTTAAAATTTGAACAATAATGACCCGGGCATCTCCAACACGGACTCCTAAAATGAACACTGTATCCGTCCACCAAAAGTGATATGAAAGCTGGTCATATTGTGTACCTCAAACATTCGTATACATTGCATATCAAATTTGAACAAACCGGATGATTTTCATTTAAATCGGACCAAATTCATTACATTTTTGACATATATCTTTCAACTAAACAAAAACAAGCGACATTTTTTTAATTGTCTAAATCTTCATCAGCTGTGGAGGCATCTGTGTTTCACGCCCAGTCTTCCCCATATCCGACAAGCTCAACAACTATGAGCCCCAGGAAGTGCAGCGGCGGGAGAGGAAGAATAGAATGTGGAATACGGCCCACATGCGACACCAGACATGGTACTCTTCATCACCGGAGTCTGTCGCGTGGCCGTCGCCGAAAGTGTCCCATGTTCGCGTTCGGCTGCTCTTCTGCCATGGCGGTGTTGAAGTGCGTCTGCGCGGGCAGGGACGTCAGCTCGTCATCGAAGCATCGTCCGACTACTCTTCTTTAAGATGAAGTAGTACTCATAGGCCCGGAAACCATTAAAGAGGCGATCAAATACACTTTGGCTCATCCGGAATCGACGTCAGAAAAAGGAATCAAATAACACGATAGGGACAAAATAGTCGTCCATCAGCATCATATGCCCCATGCCCTTTGTCAATTCATCACTCGATGCCCCTTGATTGATCCCTTAAAATTGAGAACATGCTCCTATGCACGTTGGGCGTCTTCAATAACCACATGTATCATCACCATTTCATCCTCATCTAAGGAGGCCGGATCCATGAACGCACATCGAAGTACTACATAGCCAAATTTATCGTGTTTGCTTCAAAGTAAACAACAATAAAATCAATAGCTACTCGTATGACATTTGACTGACACTTGCCAAACGTGGTGTCTGTTATGGACCACAATGTCCAGGGCCGGAGGGTACCCGTGTCGCGGCAGGACCAAGGTTGGAAGGGACGCGTAGGCAAGTCGAAGCTTGTCCCCCTTTCGAGGGGGGTTGGGCATCAATGAGCCACTCTGGAAGAGCTCGGATTCTAACCTTGTGTCAGACCCACGAGCCAAGGGACAGTCTCCCAGATGGAGCGATGGAGGTCTGGCAAGGCCTGTGCAGCGGAGTGGGTGGTACAACGATGGTGTCGGTCTCAGACTATGCAGATACAGAGCAAGGGCGGAGGGACAAAAATAGGACTTTGTGGTGTTTTTTGTTGGGTCCAGGGCATCGGATGTCTACATGGCGAAGGGGCGTCGGATACCGACCCCCCCCCCCCCAGTTTGCTTGCGGTTTACAGGAATACAGCAAACCTACACAGACATTTGATGCACGGTGTTGAATGACACGAAATGTCCGGACCACTCTGTTTGAAAGTTTAACGGCGTTTTGATGGACGGGCGTACGGGCGTTGGAATGCCTGACTGCCGGATGGCTCGTGTTGAATACCATGGCCATGACAGGGGGAAACTACGCTGAATCATGCATATGCACCCATTTTTCAAAAAATTAAAAAAAATGAGACCAACCCAAGGGCTAACTTTCATTGACTTTATTTATAAAAGAAACTCGATGAACACCCGCATCAAAGCCGAGGCTCGAACTCAGGTGGGCTGGCAGCTACCCCAGCTGCCCAGCCAACTGGTCAAAGCCCCTTTCTCATGGGCATGCTCTCATTTCTACGAGAAACAGAACGATTTTATTTATTTATACTCTGATTTCACGGAGCCATGGAGACACTGAAATTTATTGGTTTGTTGTGTGCGCCAAATTCACCTCTGAGCACATTTGCGGCCCTCTGGATAGCCATGGCGACCCTCCACAGCTCCTGCCGCACCGCCGCCTGCCGTTGTCTCGTGCTCTGGTTCCCCCGCCGAGAGATGGCGTCCACGATACCGGGGAAGAACTCGAGCTCGCTCTCGTAGTCCTCCGGTGGCGAGTACATCTACGAATGAACACATAAAACTGTTGTTGGAAAGGCGTGCTCATTGTCGCTAAAAATATGATCAAGTTTTTCATGGCACCATTGTTGCATCAGTTGGCGCAGGGTTTGCTCACCAGATGCTTGTACCATGTTCTTCCTTGGAGTCCTTCCGCATGCAGGAAGCTTCTTTCGGCTAGTAGAAGGCGGTCGTTCAGCAGCCGCCTCCTTATAAGACCGTGTCCATCGTGTATATCCAGCAGCTTTAATTCCTGGATTTGACACCAAAACTCAACAGCGTGAACCACAAAATTTCACACCCAAACCATTTCATTGACCATGGCCTGATAGTATTAAAAAGGAAATATTATGCTGGACTACTCTGGCAAAGCATCAACAGTAACTCAGTGGTCATTGACCATAACTGAGACAAACACGCGAATTTGCTTAAGGGCATCTTCAGCCGCGCCCCCAACAGGCCCTCCCCAGATAATTTTGCCGCACCGGCGCCAAAAAAACAGCCCAGTCGCGTCCCCAAAAGCCCGTTTTTCGCCGGCTCGGGCCAAAACTGGTGCCGGCGGACCCAGGCCGAACCCGGCGCCCTGGGGGGCGCTTGGGGAGCCGACACAAGCGAAAAAGGGGCGTGGGCCCGCCCTGGCGGCGACCCGAGGGCCTTTTTCCGCCGCTTCTTGACGTTTTTCCCTCGCATCTCTTCCGCTCGCTCGCCTTCCTCCCGCCATTCCCTCCCTTTCTCCTGCCAAACCCCCTCCAGCTCGCCTTCCAGTCGCCGCCATGCCGCCGAAGAAGTACGCCATGCCGCGCGCGGCGGCAACCACGACTGGCACCGTGGCCCAGCCGAAACAGAGGAAGCCGAGGACGCCGCCATCGAAGCCACCGGGCATGTCGAACGCCGAGTGGAGGGTGGAAGTTCAGCGACGCGACGCAGTCACCACCGACCGGCGGAACAGGGCCATTGCCAAGAAGGCCCGCGACAACGCGACGCGTGCGGCGGCGTCTTCCTCATCGGTCGACCACGCGGGGATGATGAATCCACCCGTCGTCAGCCACGCCCAGTACGCGCCCTGGGGACAGCAAGGGGTCGGATCTCCATGGGGATCGTCGTCGCCTGGCTACGCCGACGGCGACGCGCACGGGGGGTTCAACCCAAACGTGACCTTCCCCCATGACCACCCCGCGACGCGCACACCCTCGCCCGCCTTCGTCGGCGTGCAGTACCCTCCATACAACTACTCGCCGCCCGCCGCCTACGCGTCCACACCGACGCCCCATCTCCGCCTTGGACCGCTGCCCTTCTCGCCCCTCGGCGACACGGACGACACAGGAGCCGACATGGACGACATCATCGCGACAGGATCGACCGCGGCCGCCGCGTCTCCCGGGTTCGCCACCCAGGACGAGGTAGTGGATCTCAGCGGCGACATGGAGGCCGAGCTCGGCTACGTCTACGGCGAGGACGCGCACGAAGCGCAGGAACCCAAGGACGAGGACGAGGAGGAGGAGCCGGCTCCTGTTCCGACGAAGGGGCGCCAGAAGAAGAAGAAGCGGGCGGCTAGGTCAGGCGAACCGCGCATCAAGTGGACGTCCAAGGAGGAGGAATGCCTCGCCGAAGCATGGAAAGTCGTCTGCCTCGACCCGACCACCGGCGCGAACCAGAGCTTGGAGACGTACTGGGACCGCATCAAAGCCGAGTTCGACGAGCGGAAGCTCGTCGACCCGTACTTCAAAGGCGTCTAAATGCAGCGCGGCTCTAAGGCGATGGCGAACCATTGGGGGCGTATCCAGTTGGCGTGCAACAAATAGCATAGAATCGTCGAGGAGGTCGCGGCTCGCCCAGAGAGCAGCGCCAGCGTTGAGGATCAGGTACGCACGCCGTTCGCCCGCATCTCTTCGTCGTCAACACCCGCCGCCCGCCAACTGTTTGTTCCTCCGCGTAGCTGCTGCGTATGTTCACCATGTATCGGCGCAGCGTCTGACTTCAAGCACCTCCACGTCTACAAGCGCATTGACACGTGCGAGAAGTGGGCGGAAGTCCAGCGTACCCTCGACAAGGCCAAGGAGACATACAGGCCGGACGCGACGACTCCGGGCGCGTCAGAGGGGCGGCCGGACGGCAACAAATTGGCAAAGAAGGGAAAAAACGCCGACGCGGCAACCACGCGAGTGCAGGAGTCCATCGAGCATTGCCTCGCCGACGCCCAGGCCCGGGCCGTCCTACGTGAAGAGAAGACCGAGGCACGATGGTCGTCGCTGATGAAGAACAGCGCCATCAAGCTCGACCTGCTCCGGACGAACGTCGCCGCAAAGAAGAGGAACACCGACATGGCTTTTCTGATGGGCGGGGCGAACATGCTCCAGAGCAACAACGAGCAGCTCAGGGCGTAATACATGGCGGAGCGCGGCCTCATCCTGAACCAGATGCAGACGGCAACGCCGACGACGCCGACGACGCAAGCTCCCACGCCCACGACCACACGGATGCCAAGCCCGAACGACGCCTCTACATCGCCGCCCAGCAGTGCCGAAGCCGCGCCGACACAGCCCAGCACCGAAGCAGCTCCGACACCGCCGAGCCCACGCACGCCGACTCCGCCAACGCCTGGAGCCGACCCCGCCGAGTGAATCATTGCGCACGCGAACTTGCGGCGTGCGGCGCTCTGTTTTTTGTAACGCCAGACTACGTCCGACCGCCGGATTTGTGGCATCTTTTGAGAACGGGAACGACCAAGTTTAAATTTTCCGCATCCTGGGGCCGGCGCTTGGGGGCATGACTGGGAGCTAGGTCGCCTCCAAGGGCCGAGCTAGCGCCGGCACGCCCGCAGGCCGCTCTATTTAGGCGCCCTGGGGGGCCGAACGGCTGGAGATGCCCTAAGCATTTGAGGACAGAAATGCATATTCTTGGAGCCCTACAATGTCCAAACGAAAATAGGAAACACAAGTACACGAACATATAATTACAACGGAGCAATACAAAGGGAAAATACAATAATGTATAGCCTGAACACACCTTTGCCTCCTTCTGAACTTCTGTGGCTGCACTAGAAAGATCATTGATGAATCCATGTATGACACTGACTGATTGGCTATTGTTCATCCTGTCAGCAAGCACATTTGTATGCTCCTGTGATGTTACGAATTCCAAGTTTACATTAAAACAAATGCGCTACATCAGGACACTGTTGCCATAGTAGTAATACACGAATGGCTTTTTGTGTGTTTGACAGATCAGATTTGCCAAATTGGGCATAGCCCTATTTATAATTTGTAGATATGATGTGTTAGACGAGAGCTAATCCCTGATCTGGAGGTCAATCCTCCCAAGGAAGAAGCACTAATGTGTGGAGCTCCTTATGAAGACAGAGAAAGTAATGCCCAACAATAATGAATATGCTTACCATAATTCTGAAAAATAATTACTGTACCTGCAACTGTGAGGCATATGTGTGGTAATCAAAAGGCAACACAAGATCATTTGCCAAGCGAAGCGCTAGTAGTCCCCAAATTTCGGTAACTGATGAAGTGGAAAAGTCAAATAAGTGGGTCTGATGACTACTTTAATACTCCCTCCGTTCGGAAATACTTGTCTTAGAAATGGTTGTATCTAGAACTAAAACAAGTCTAGATACAACCATTTCTAGGATAAGTATTTCCGAACGGAGGGAGTACATGCTTGCACAAATCATTTTTCAAGCACCAGTCAAAATCTACCACAACCATATGTGCAGTTCTGTAGGCCACAGTCCATGTGCACTCTTACTCTTGACCAACAAAATTGTAATTGTAAGGCACTCATATCATTTTGATAGATCATGCTGCTACTTACTAGCCAAATGACGAAGAAACAATGGATCACCATGATTTTCCATCCAGATATAAGAGTCAAGTGCGGTATGATAGCCAGGAAATTCTGTATCAGCATTACCCTGGTTAGTGATGATGATTTACATAATATATTAACAGAATCAATAAGACACGTGGTATGAAAAGATAGAGCGAGGAAGTAAATTGTATCTGCTTATTAAGGACGACCAGGAAAAATATGGAAACAAAAGAAATTATTCGCATACGTAACTTTAGAAAATTGGATTTTATAACAGAAACAAAATACATAAAAAAAATTGAGTAAACAGTAACTATACTAAAATTGGCATTTATTCGAAAGGAATCCATATTGGGCTATCTGCAACTCAAAATTATACAAGATCTGACTTCTGAACGAGATGAAAATATGGTACTTTCTATTTGGAAAAAGGACAGTTTCTCCCCCTCAAACTACATATATGCTGAAGTATAAGAGTAAGACAGTGGAAGATCACAAGGTATGATTTCGTATCAAATATCAACAAGAATCTTGGAGCAACCATTGAATTAAATGTACTCAAATACCTTTTCCATAGTACAAGTCCACACAAGGAATTCCAGCATGATGGAGAAATGGGGCGAAATCAGAATCAGTTCTGGCAAGTCTCTCTATCTGCATATTGAGATCATCTTCAGAAATAAATCCAAACACCTAGAATACAAGCAAGGTACTAACTGGAATCATCTCGATACAATTATTCTGTATGGGTATGGTCCGTGATTACATTGGCAAAGAGGCGCTCTTGAGGTAAAATGAGGAGGAAACCTTTCTGAATTACGCAAGCATGATCGGTAAGACCAAAATGGTTTATTAATTGATCATATGTACCACAGTCAACGGAGATTAGACCAGTTTCAAAAGATAAATCAGCCAAAATTCCAACTAGCAGCCATTTGTTCATATCTAAACCTGGTTTCTGCGTACTAATTGCAAATACTTAGAGGCTAATCTTGGCTCCAAGCTATAGACTATGTAGTACACTGCTGTCGAGATAATCTGTGGACTACAAACTATGAACGTACTATTTTCTTGGTTTGGTCTTTGAATTGCTACCGTGTTTCAGTTAAACAATGTATTAGATAACTATATTGCGTTTTTTTATACCACCTATTTTAGTAAAGAACAAAGAATTGCTCAAATTAGAAATACACATAATTTAAAATGGGAAGTGGCTGCATTCATGTTCCTTTGGTCTGGCTGTCATCGTGACTGCCGATTTGAATAAAAAGTCGACCTCGACAATGTATATTGTAGTAGCCAAATTTAGGGAGAGGCGCGTGTTCACCCACTATGATCTATAAAGACCTCATACGCATTGGGGACAACTGCTCCCAATGGTAGCACACTATGTCTGTCCCTACTCCCTACTAGCATCATAATGCACAATAGTCAACCAGATCAGTAAGAAACTTATGAGACCAAAAATGAGAGTGATGTCAACATGGTCACAGTTAACTTGCATGCAGAGGACAAACCGTGACCTCTATGTGGCGCTGTTGTAAAACTCTCATTTGACTTTTAACCATTTTAGAGCAACTAGAGACAAGAGACAACATCGAATTGTAGTCCAACCACAATACTATGTGCAGGGGAAAAATTAAACAATCATAATTCTTACATTGATGCCGCCATTCATTGTACTCCATGTATCATGAACTGTCTTTCCTTCAACATCTGGATCCTTTACCTGGAAATAACAGGTTTGAAATAGAATAAATCTCATCTACTCATTCCAATTCTTCCATACCACAGTGACGCTGATGTCGTAATGATATTTGCTACATAGCGATGGTTAAGCTAACTAGTTTCAACCATACGCAGGAGACATGCAGGTACTAACAAAGGTTTTATAACAGAACCATGTGTAAGAAATGGCTACTGCTAGCTAAAAGTGAACTTGTGCCAGAGAAGAATGCAAGAGTAAAATAATTTCCTTTTACCTGTCTTGTAACATCGATCAAGAGCTTGTCCAACTGGGGAGTAGAACCAGCGAAAAGCCCCATGCCTTGCACAGCACAATCAACATTCAAGTAAGCTACAGCTTTGGATTGCAGATCTCCAAGGTTCTCTTCGACCCATTCAGTTGACCCAATCTGGAAAAAAGAACCTTCAAAATATAGAAAAAGCAAGTGTAGCAAAAAGTAAATGAGTCTTGGGAATTGTAATAAATTAACAAAGTAAATCAAGTAAAATAATCTTTTACTCAGAATTTTGAACAGTAGATAGCACATAAAAACTTCATGTGGTCATGATTTTGCTATTAATAAAATCAAGAAAATGATTTGCAAATGATCCAATATCAGAAATCTTTAAAACTTAACATCTGCCTTGTTCTTTTTCTCTATAACCAACATCTGATTTGTTCTCATCTTTTGAATTGTGAGTATTGCAAATCATGCGCTATCAACGGCCACACAATCACACTATTATTTATTTATTTTGCAACCAAAAAAAAACACTTGCTGATTATGTAGGTCAAAAATTAGTCAACCTCAACTGCTTGCCACCTTATTCTGATAATTTGAATTGTCACTACCACAAACATGCCAGCACGGACCGCCACATGATTACATGATTATTCTTGCAACATAGACACACATATATTGACACTTAAGGTCGATGCAGCTACCACCTTAGGGCATTTTCAATGCATAGACGCTTATTTGGGCGCTTGCATCATTTAAGAAAAAGATTAATCAAGAAGCATCGGTGGAGGAGTCTCCCTTTCCAACGCAGGAGCGCCAGGTTGAGCGCTTAGATAATATTTTTAGCACACGTTCTAGGACCTGACTCTCGTCAAAACAGATGCATGCAGGAAAAAAAGGCTCAAGCGCCCGATGACAGGAGCGGCATCGACGCCAAGCGAATTCCTGGGATCGACCAGGAATCGAGCCAATCGGCCGGGAAACAGAACCTGGCGCCTGGGCTAAGCGCCCGCGTTGTAGATGCCCTTATGAACTTTGCTACAAATGACCAGCATGCCTTAACTCTAAAGTGCATGTACAGTTTCAAATTTGGGGAGGGCCGGGGGGAGGGGGGCATATGTCCCCACACATTAGTATACACATATCCTATGGTTACGTAGATCATGTTATTCATACCGAGCATCTTCTCATCTTCTGTTGATACAGACTTACCATTCCAAACTCTTCAGCATCCCAGCTACAAAGAATGATAGTCCTCCGTGGTGTCCAACCTGACTGCAGCATTATTCCAAGACGGCGAGCAACATTAAGAAGCGCAGCTGTCCCACTATTAGGATCAACTGCTCCATACGTCCATGCATCTCGGTGGTTCCCAAGGATCACGTAACGATCAGGTTCTTCGCGCCCTTTTATGACAGCAAAAATATCCTTTATCGTAGCCATCTTCCTGTCCTCCTTAAAAACAGAGATGAGAAGACCGTTTTTTCAGAACTTAAAGCCACCATGAGCTTGAATATTGTCGATGAGGTACACAAGTAGTATTTGAAAGGAGATGCAACAACACAAAACTCTAAAGAAAAGAAAATACTTATGAATGTATGGCAATTATATGGCCTTTTGTTTGTCCAGCACTACCTGGCCCACCCAAAAATGACAAAATGGCATTACATCATCAATAGAACAAAGTCACCCAAAGGTGCATTTAGCACTTGCAAAATTTACAGCACCCAAATGTTCTGTTATTTCGTACTCAAATTACTTCGCTATATCACCAAAAAATTCTGCCTTCACAAATTATCATCCATATTTTGAGAGTGCAATTGGATTAAGAAGGTTATGAAACATGAGAAAGGGGAGCAAGAATTGCCATACTATCCCTACATATATACAATGGAAACAGTCAGTGACTTACAAATGGAGGAGAGCAAAGATGCGATAAATGTGGGCAGACAAGGAAACGATTATCTGCCTTTCATGAATAAAGTGAGGAAGTATACAGCAAAAGAAGGAGGCATCCAAAGCTCCCTTCACCGTGTATCCGTATCCGCAACAATAATCTTCAGAAAGCCAACCAACATGTGCAAGCAGCAAAAACTACCTGGGGGCGCACTAAACACCAAACAGAGCCGCTATTTGACACAGTCTTTGCTTTACCATGGAAAAAGATCAAAAAGATGCAAGGACCGCTGGAACCATATCCCAAATAGTGAGGTCGACAACGACATGAGTCACTGTAATTCCCTGCTTAACTTTGGTAGTTGCAGTAGTACAATACAGATGCAGGCCAGAGACCACACTCTACCGGATTAACCAAGCGTCAACCTAAATTTGGCTACTACATGGGTCAAATTAGCAGCCTGTCTATGGAAACCCCAAAATTCAGGTGGAATTTCCAGCTTTCGCGTCCTTCTTGTCCGCCTCTGCCTGTACATGGCGACAGCAAAATACTACCAAACCAATGCATATGTACACCTGAATACCTGGTAGGTGAAGTTGACCAGCGTGGGGCCTGGTCCGATGCCGCCGGCATGGCCCTCGAGCCCTAGCTCCGCGCGCCACTCCGGCGGCAAGGCCGGCCCGCCCAGGCTCCGTACGATGACAGAGGCCGTGTCGGCCGACACCGGCATGGACGGGATCGTCGGGAACCGCCGCCGGACCGCCTCGTGGTCGAACCCTAGCCGCTCTGCCCCGTCCGTCGCCGCCCAGCCGGGCGTCAGCGGGTCGCCGGGCCCCCCGAGGAGGGCCGTGCCCCTCTCGACCCCGCCGTCCGCGCGGCCGGCTATGAGCACTGCGACGGCGCCCCTCCCCGCGGCGCGCGCCACCACCCCGCCGCGGTATCCGCCCCCGCGGACCGCCACGGCGACGCGGCCACGGAGGGACACCCCGAGCCGGTCGAGCGCGACCAGGTCCTCCTCGCGGCCCAGGTTGACGAACACTGCCTCCGCCACGGCCGCACCGGAGGGAGCGTACGCATGGTAGGGCCGCACGACGCGGCGGCCCGGGTCTGCCGGCTCGTCCGTCGACAGGTGCGCAAGGAGGGACCAGTCGGCGGCCAGCAGCGCGAGGGAGGCGTGCGCCCGGTACGAGAGCAGCGGCGCGTACTCTCGTGTCAGCGTCCGGAGCCCCGCGGCGCGGAACCGCGAGAGCACGTGCGCGGACACGCCCGCCGCCCCGGCCGTCCCCGCGAGGTGCGGCCCCGACGTGAGCGCGCGCAGGTCGGCGGCGATGCTGGCGTTGGCCCCCGGGGAGAGGGAAAGGAACAGCTTGGCGGGGTCAGTGCCGGATTGGCCGGGGCGGGTCCCCGGCGGGCGGCCGTGGAGCACGAGCAGCGAGACGAGGAGCAGCAGGCCGAAGGGCAGGAGGAGGCGCGCGAGGCGGAGCGGCCGCGGCGGGGAAGTCGGCGAGGAGGGGTGCGGCATTTCGCGGCGGCCGAGCGTGTGGGGGCTCGGAACACCAGCGGGCCTCGGGAGCGCGCCCACCACCCGTGCGCGGCTTTTACGGCCATGGAAAGGCGGCCGTTACCAACTTTAGTGCTGCTCGCCATCGTAGTATACTGTACACTACTACTACAGTATACTGGTGGTCCTATACGTAGCACGTTGTGGATGGGAAGATGCATGCTCTCGCCATTGCCGTTTCTTCCGATAAGTACGTGCGTAACGTACGAGTACTAGGCTTTACGACGAGCGGGGTCCCGGGGAGCTTCCACTCGGAGCAAGTGCCGGCGGCGGGGCCGGCTGCGTTGCGCAGATTGGGCGGCTGGGGGCGGTGCGCGGCGCACCACGGCCCACTAGCGCTGTGTGTCGGGGCGGGGGCGTGCCGGGCCCCCGGCGACGCTGTCGCCGCGCCGCCCGCGAGCGAGCTCCCTTTGCGACGTGCCGACCGCCGAGAGGGAAACGGGCACAAACAGAGGACAGCGACCGGCGCACCTGTGGGCTGTGGCAGGCAGGTCGGCGCGTTCTGGGCTTTCGGGTGCTCTCTCGCTCTCGCCTCTCGGTGCCTGCCCTGTAGACCGATAGGGGTACGTGGAAGAAGAATGGGACGTGCTGGTTTGTCGTCTCGTGGTGAACAAAGGTGTGTCTGTGTGTGCGAGCTCGTCGTTATCCATGGGCATGTGCTTTATGTCACTTCGGATGAGACTCTGGCTAGCAGAGTCTGTGAAGTGAATAGTTGTGGTTTACTGTTCTGTTCAATCCGCAGTCCGGTGTCCCATGTCGTTCACCCCTCAAGATGGCACCGGGGCTCCGAACCCCGCGTCCCCGCGGGTCTTTATCCTATTAAGAAACGGGGATAAGCGTCTTCTCATCTCGTGGGACTGTTGTTGTGCACATTATACAACCCGACACGTTTCATGGGTTTGCACCTGTTTCGGTAGTCTCCGAACCCGAAACCCGACAAACCCGGCAAAATATATTTTTTTACTGAAATATGCTCCTGTTTGTTGCTGAAATATGCTTATCTTCGTTGTTGAAATGGGCTATGGTTGTGCTGAAATAGGCTTCTTTTAGCTGATGTTATTCCTGAGTATTGTGCTGAAATTTGCAGTTGTTTTGCTGCTGAAATATACTATGTTGCTGCTGAAATGATATCATTGTTGCTACTATTTATCTTATGTTTGTTGCCTCCGAAATATACTATGTATGTTGTTTAAATCTGCTAAAATACACTCTATATAGCTATTGAACCATCTACTATTACTTTTTGTTGAAATTTGCTCTAGTTATGCTGCTGAAATGTGCTTGTTTTGCTATTCAAATGTTACTCTTTATCGCCACTATGTTTGTTTAAATATTTTTATTTTCTCATGGGTTCTCCGTGGGTTCCCCGAAACCCGATGGGTTTAGTGGACGGGCAGAAAACTAGCCCCGCACACGGTGATGGGATGGGGACGGGTTTGCAATTTTCTCGTGGGGATGGGTTTGGGAAGGCAAAACCCGATGGGTTTCGTCCCCGTTGCCATCTGGATTCACCCCTCTTATCTTTGCTTGTGTTAGAGCATGGACCAGACACGCTTTTATATTTGCCACTGTGTATCCGCCTATCTTATATTCGGCGTCTTATATTCATACTGCACATGCAACATTAATCTACTCTATGTGATCAAACGACGGACAACAAAAATCGGCTGCAAGCGAGCACAAGATCGACTGCAAACGAACCTAACAAACTTTGCCACATCCAAAAAATCATCTTAGTCCATCATAGTACAAGTTCTTAAACTTTTATAACTAAAAACAATATAAACATTCCGTTCCGCCATGCGTGGCAAAGTTTGGTATGAATGGTTGTACGAACATTTTAAGGTAAATAATACATGATGGGGTTTTAAAAAACGATATAAACATAGAGGAGGGGGAGGGCGAATCACCACTCCCTCGTCGGGCCTTTGAACTTCCGGTCGTCGGCGCAACTATAGGCGTCCGCGGTAGGTGGAGGGTCTTGGTTGTCCGAGGAGGAGATGCAGTTGTCGCCGTCGTTGGAGTCGGAGAGGACGATGAGCCCCTTCATCCGACGGCGTGCCCTGTCCTGCTCCCACTTCAATTTGGCGACCCGAGCCGCCTCCACCACTGCCTCCTTCGCCTCGTGCTCCGATGGCTCAATATCAAGTCGGAGCGTCTTGGTGTTCTTCTTCGGAGGCGGCGAGCGTCTGTCTCCGCCATCATGGGGGACCGGCGGTAGACCCATGTGAGGAGGCGCGCCTCCTCATCGAGATGCGCTTCCATCCGGCGGCGAATGAAATTGGTGATGATGATGGCAACGAATCCCCCTCTCCGGAGCCCCGAGCGGATTCCAAATCAGCCCTCCCGATGAAAAACATGAGGTGACGGCGGCTCCGTATCGTAAAATGTGATGAAACTTCTTCTTTTATTTTTTTCTCGGGGAAATGAAATTTATAGGCTTGCGATTAGAGTCAGCGGAGCCACGTGGGGCCCACAAGGTAACAGGGCGTGCCCGGGGGGCACGTCCTGTTGCCTTGTGGGCAACTGGTGGCCCCCCTCCGGTGGATCTTCACTCCAATGTTTTTTTATGTTTCATAAAAAATCTCCATAAGATTTCGTCCAATTCCGAGAATATTTTTTCTACACAAAAACAACACCATGATAGTTCTACTGAAAACATCGTCAGTTTGGATAGTTCCATTCAAATTTAGAGTCTAAAATAAGAGCAGAAGTGTTTGTAAAAGTAGATACGACGGAGATGTATCAGCCGCCCCATATCGGCACTATATTTGGGCTCGATATGAGGGATATCAGTAAGCTCGGGCGTTTGCCCGTGGTTTGAGAGGTCCGGTTGGATTGATTTTTTTTATCGGTCAGTGAACAGATAGATTGTCCAGGCGTTTGAGACGGGTATGAGAGGTCCAGCTATAGATGCTCTTACTATGTACTCCTACATGGCATTGCACTACGTTATAACTGGGTATTGGTGTTTTTTGTGTTTTTCATGTATCTTTTATTTTTTGAGAAACTGTTTTTCATGTATCTTGCCTTGGTACGATGTGTTGTCTTTTGGGCGGTTAAGGTTTTCGATGCGGTTTCCACGTAAACTAAACAATGGTTTTCGACTCAGTTTCCCACATAAATTGGTTCAATTTCCTTTTGAATGGAGATCAATATACAAGTGGGGATTCCCCCTCCTCACCGACGTATTAAAAAAATGTCCACAATCTGTATGATAGAATCGCCACTATGTGTCGTGTTGTATGGATCCTGCACATGAGGTGGATAATGTGTGCCCTTTTGCTCGGTGTAGCTACACTAAGGTTTAATTTAGGACGCCAATATTCATCACACATCTCATGGGTTTGAGGGAATCACTGAGGATCCATTGGCCCCCGTCAGAAAATCACCGGGGATCCGTGCAACACCCGATGTTGGGTCCGGTGGAGATCCTCCCTACCGCCACCGGCTCGGCGTCGACACAGACGGGACGCCGAGATCCGTGCGTAGGCCGCCTCAAGACCCTCGTTGGCGACTACTGCTGCTCTCCACCTCCATGCCCCGCCTCCTCGCCAATGCCTTGTCGGCGACGCCTCCGCTCCTTCCCCTTCCTAGCCCCACATCCTCGAGCGCCGCCACTATCTTGAGCTAACGCCGTGCCGCCGAGGTCCACAGGCAGGCCGCCACACACACCCCTCGTCGGTGATTCTGGTCGGCTGGATTTGAGGACGGTGGTTGCTGACTTCCTGTAAGTGGGGGAGGAGAGGAGGCATCGAGATGTGGGACCAAATAACTGGTTCGGTCGCGAGACCATTCAGCCCTAACACTAGCAAAAGTGACCTGGCACTGTCTCACTGCTTTAAAAATCGTGACTCGCGATGGACGGTGATAGATGCGTTCGGCCCAAGTTGCTAAGTGCTACACGTGTGACACTTATCAATTGGGTATTTTTTTAGCGGGGATGCTTCCATCCTAGTATTTGTGTTCATGGCATCACGTTTTTGCAGTTTGATGTAGTATTTTACTATGTACAATAGGTGGGGTGGATGATGAGGCAAAGTTGTCGACAACGGGTACAAGAAAGAAATCTCGTGCGAGAGTTTGGGTAATAAAGTAGAGTTACCGTCGACGTGACTATTGCACCGTGAACGGCGACAATGAAGGAGGCATTGCCGGAGTTAGTTTTGACGTTGGATAGGAAGAGTATGCTCTTTGGGACATGATGTTTCTTAGCTCCAGCTCAAATGAGCTCAGGCCGACAATAAGATCTGAAAATTCTGAAAACAAATTAAAAAAAAACTTTATGGTAAGCATTGGAAATGTTTCGAGTGCTTGCAAAGTCTCATCATGGAATGACATTTGTAGAAGTCGTGAAAAAAAAATTGATGCTCCAAAAATGCAATTTTCAAAAGCATTTTTCAGTGCTGATATTTTTGTCACTGACGTCCATGATTTGTCATTCTATGATGAGACTTTGCAAGCACTAAACGTTTATCAAAGTTTTCCAAAAAGAATTCAGAATTTTTCTTGAATCATTTTCAAACTTTTCAGATTTTACTATTGAGCTTGTGAGCAGAAGAGAACTTACAGTTAGATACAAGGCTTGATCCAGAGACAATCCAAAAAGCGAGCTCGAATTGAGAGGCTTGTTATTGTGGTCTGAGAAATAAGTCAATTAAGAAATAAACACATATTGTTGGATCTATGGAGAACAACTCACCAAAACACTAAGAAAAATGTTTGATCTAGAATAGTGACGGATCAGGAACCACCAGCTGCATTTCACCAAATTTAATGTTTTTATGTCGAATTATGTTGCCGTGAGGATAGTAAATTTGTTTAACTAGTAAGCTGGCACGTGCACCGCACGTCCGAGAAAAATATCACTTAGGATGTATTCTTAGGTAAATTGCACACCATGGTGGTCACATTGCCTCATAAAATAATAATATATTGTTTCATCCATTCAGTATCTATAGGTAGTAAACGATGAACATTAAATCTACTAATTAATCCTCCAAAACCCCATTGTTGAACACATTGAATCATTGGGCTTAAATATACTAATTAATCCTCCAAACCCCCACTGTTACACATATCAAGTCAGTCGACAACTTAATTCCAGTTTGATACTTCTTAGAACAACATGATTATACTATAGAACACAGTTTCAGTATGCAACATAAATTGGTCCCAAAAAAAGACCTGTTTAAAAAAGATAATAGAATACAATCTACACTCTTCGGTATCGCATACCAGGTTGTTCCCTCTTTCCTCATGATGGCATGTAGATTTCTTCCACGGACTCTAGGTGAACTCTCCATTTCTTGTGATTCAGATTGAAGGGGAATCTATCAAACATTTACATAGAAGCTGAAATCAGTATGTACTTCCATTTAATTCTAAAAGAACCGGTTATTATAAGTTGTAATTGTGTGGTGGCATCTAGGGTGAGCATACAAAATAAAATCATATGCATTTTTGACACAGACAATTCAACTATGCCGAACAATAAAGTGAGTACAAATCTATTGAATGGATGGTAATGTATTCAAATGAGATTACTCACACTTATAGCAGATCAAGTTAGCTGCCCATGCATTGCAATGTATCCTGCATATGCACCTCGTCACATCCCCAATCTAAGTTTGTCACTGCTGACAAATGTCCATCCAGCTCAATATCCCCCCTTGCTTGCCACCCCCCCCCCCACCCCTAAGAACTCCAAACACATAACTGTGTACTCTTTGTTATATTGCACAACATGCTCTTCTTGGCAATACGTTCTTGTAGTTTTCAATTGTGTCACTATAAACTTCTATCTCCCTTTCTCAAAAGGTTACACACACAGATGGGTTATGCTCCCTCTGTCCCATATTAGTTGTCACCGAAACAGATGTATCTCTTGACGAAGGTAGTATTTCACAATGTGCTAGTCTTCGCAAGGCGTGCCTGGATACAACAAAAAGAGTTACCTCTACCAGGAATTGGACAGCTATTAGGAGGTAGCAATAAACAAACCTTGAACTAAAGAAATTCAACTCATTTTGCCCACAACAAGGAATGGATCAAGAAGATTAGTAGATAGAAGTATCACAAACATGTACAGTACTATCCTGCGAAAAGGATCAAGAAGATTAGAACCAACAGAAAAATAAGAATAGTAATACAAAGAGCACCCAGGGGACTCACGTGTGCCCTATGGCATGTCCGTTCACTCGCATAATAGATCCCACTAGCTAAAGTAATTGTAGTTCCTGCCTCAAACGTTGCTATATGGCTGAGAATATAAGAGGGGGTTGACAAGATGCATGCATATTGTAGGGTTTCTTCTCACCAGACATGGAGGCGGGGCTGCTGGGGACACGTTAGTGCAGCTAGCTACTCCCTCTGTACCGAAATAGTTGTCGCTGGAGTAGCTGAAGTTCAGCTACTCCAGCGACAACTATTTCGGTACAGAGAGAGTAGATTCCACTGTAATGAAGATGGAGAAGACGAAGAGGGGGAGTATAGCTTGAAGGTGTTGTATCCGTCCTGACGACATCGACGATGCGCGCATGCCGCATGGCCGACCTGGCGAGCCTCCTGCCCTCGAGGAAAGATTCCGTGTGCCATGGAAGGAGCCGTACACGTACTGACGTACGTCTATAGTGATTACGGCGGCGGTCTGAGTTCGTCTGACCATCCAGGTTTCTCTGCATGCACGTTGGCCGAGACCTACTCTTCTTTTCGCCGGACAGACGACGGCGCCTCGGGCGCGAGCGGCATCACCGAGTGGCACGATCGGAACTAATCCTGCACGATGGGAGACGGCTGCGGCGTCATAGGGGCCGGAGGAGAAGGCATCACACGCATGACCGAGAAGCTTGAAGACTTCCTCAACGGCGGCGGAAAGGTTCTTGCCCAATTGAATGAAGAGATCATTTTTTACCGCGTCGGCCGTGGAATACCATGTCGAGAAGGCGTGCCAGTAGCGCAAACGGTCCGGGCTCCTGCCCATGGCAGCGCGGACGTCGGCGGCAAACATGTTCGCTGCGCCGGTGAGCGACGTGAAGAGCCGCTGGGCCACGCCTTTGTTCGTATTAAGGCGTCGTATTTGCAGGACGAATATCCAAGATGGTTTTGCTTTAATTTTCTTTGTTTTCTACCTTGATTAGCGGGAGCACAATACATACCTGGTGCATGCGACCCTGTTCTCCCGCGCGGTAAGTTTCCACTGATTGCTCCTCCGCATGCATGATGGTTATTTTCTTTCTCTTTTTCAAACGTCTTATTTATTCTCGCGGTGTTTGTTTCCTAGTTTATAGGATACATGAACGGGATGTGGGGCGGGGAACTTTCTCGGCAGAGTTTTCGTCGCCTAGACAAATGGTTAAACGCACTTTTGACGTGGGTTAATATAATTTTAATGGTTAGATTAAATTAAGTGTTGCTGATCGTGAGGCTGTAATTGATTCGTGTTGTTGTGTGTACGTAAGGCTGTATGCACTTAGCGATGAATATATTTGCTTGTTTAATAGTAGTATAGATATAGATTCTTTGTTTTCTACCTTGATTAGTGGGAGCACAATAATTACCTGGTGCATGCGACCCTGTTCTCCCGCGTTGTAAGTTTCCACCGATTGCTCCTCCGCATGCATGGTAGTTATTTTCTTTCTCTTTTTCAAACGTCTTATTTATTCTCACGGTGTTTGTTTCCTAGTTTATAGGATACATGAGCGGGATGTGGGGCGGGGAACTTTTTTGGCAGAGTTTTCGTCCACCTAGACAAATGGTTAAACACACTTTTGACGTGGGTTAATATAATTTTAACGGTTAGATTAAATTAAGTGTCGCTGATCGTGAGGCTGTAATTGATTCGTATTGTTGTGTGTACGTAAGGCTGTGTGCACTTAGCGATGAATATGTTTGCTTGTTTAATAATAGTATAGATATAGATACACGAACGGATGCGGGGCGGGGAACTTTCTCGGCAGAGTTTTCGTCTGCCTAGATAAATGGCTAAACACACTTTTGACGTGGGTTAATATAATTTTAACGGTTAGATTAAATTAAGTGTCGCTGATCGTGAGGCTATAATTGATTCGTGTTGTTGTGTGTACATAAGGCCGTGTGCACTTAGCAATGAATATGTTTGCTTGTTTATTGATAGTATAGATAAGCATGACAAATCCTGGCAACAAAAAAAAACATATTTGCCATGTTTGTTAAAGAAAACTGCTCGCGGCAACATAATTTGTCATCTTGGACGTATGATTATTCATGCTAAAAAAATTTGACATTTGATTTGTAACTAAATCCTTAATAAATTGGCAATACATTCAAATCAAATGCAGAGAAAAAAAATATGTCTAAGCTTATGGCATCTTTGTATTTTGAGGTGTATGACATACGAGTGTCCAAAACAAAATGTGACTCCACTCGAACTCCACAAGGCAGCGTACACCTCTTTGATTCACAGGATTTTGAAAATGTAGGAATATGAAAAGTATAGGATTGCAGTGGCATGTCAATTTGAATCCTATAGAATTAACAAAGAGTGTTTGATGCCACATAAAAAACAAAGAAAATGTAAAAAGAGGTTGGAGTGGATGTTAGATTTTCTATGAAATGTAGTACAAAAGATTTCATAGGATAAATTTTTATAAGATCCAATTCTATGAATTAAAGGGCCGTTATAAAAAAAATTTCTAAGGATTTCAATCCTCCAAAAATTCTAAAGATATCCTTTGAATCAAAGGAGCCCTCAACAGCTTTGCTCGATCTCCAATTTAGTCGGAGGCGCCGCCGTTGCCGTAGACAAACCGTTTGACGAGCCGGACCACCTCGCTGCCGGCGTCGCCGTACGGCTCGACCGCGAAGAACCCGTGGTGCTGCCCCTCGAACTCCACGAGCTCCACCGGCTTCCCCATGGCCTTGAGCCTCGCGGCATAGTCCGCGGCGCGGTCGCGCAGCAGGTCGCGCGCGGCGGCCACAACGAGCATCGGAGGCAGCGCGACGCCGTCAAGGGCCGGGCTGTCCGGGCCGAACGGGTTGGCCAGCGGGTGGTCCCTCGTGGACCCAGGCGGCAGCACCAGGCGCCACGCCTGGTCGACCGCCGGCAGCGACAGGAACGGGCCCGGCGGGAACTCCGCCTCCGACGCCGTCCTCTCCTCCCCGCCGAACATCGGGCAGAGCATCGCGCACCCGGCGACGCGAACGGGGTCGAGGGGGCCTAGCCGGCCCGACGCGAGGCGGACGGCCGTGTGGTGGACGACGCCCCCGCCGGCCGAGTCCCCGGCGACGAACACCCGGCCGAAGTTCGCCGTCTCCGAGAGCCATGGGTCGGCGTTGTCCCCAACAGCCGCTGCCTGGGCGCGCACCCAGGACACGACGTTCGCCGCGTCGTCGAGACCCGCGGGGAAGCGGTGCTCGGGGGCGAGGCGGTAGTCTGCAGAGAGCACCAAAGCCGGGAGCTCGCCGGTGAGGCGGACGCAGCACGCATGGAAGTTGGGCATGTCGAAGCTACCGATGCTGTACCCGCCGCCGTGGAAGTAGACGATCACCGGGAGCTTGTTCCCGGAGGAGGAGGCCGCCGCCGGCCTGTAGATGCGGAGCTTGAGGCCGTGGCTGGCGTCGTACAGAACGTCCTTCCAGTCGACGACGGGCTGGCCGGGCGGCGGCGACGGGACGGGGAGCGGGTAGGCGTCAGTGAAGCGGATCACCGTGCCGTCGCTGAGGAGCTGCAGGAACGGGGGCACGTCCTCCACGACGTGCGGCGGCGAGGAGGACGCCATGGGAGAGGTGCGGTCGTGTGGTGGCGACGAGGAAGTTGACTGGAGGGGGTCACGTTTTGGCCAGTAGTGATGGTACTGCTCGCGGCTAGTGTGTGCGGTAGGCAGCTTGGAATGGGAGACATCTTTGCTGCGTCGCCATTTTTATATACCAACGGAGTGAGCTAATTGAGCACGACATATTTTTCTAGAAACTTGACGAGCACGGCGAAGTTGACTGGAGCCGGTCTCTGTTGGCTTCCTGCTGATTTCGTCTCTGTTTCCGCTGCCGAAATTACTCACGTGCCTTTTAGAAAACGGCGATTTCGTGTCTAAGAACTGATGTTTTGATTCAACCGAGTGAGGTGAAAAGAGCATGAGTAAGCACATGCTGTTCTTTTCCTGAAAAAGGGAGAGCGCATACTTTCAATTGTTAAAGTTATAATAAAGGCTGATTTGGTTCGTCACAATTATTTTGTGCGAAAAAATATTAATCTTCTGCTAATCATCATGCGGCTGAGAATTCTGTCGATTTTGGCTTTGCCCCGCACATGAGGAGGGCCGGTCATGGACTCCACAATGAGTGTGAGCCGCGAGTGAGCGAGGGCCAGTGCTCGCCGTGGCGTCGATGGTGGGAGTGTCTCCGAGGGTTGACTGTTTGGGTCGGGAGTGAAGGGTTATCGTCGAGCTCGAGAAACCGAGGGCGGGGGTGTTAGAAGGATGGCTGGAGCAGCGACAACATGGTAGTGAACAGCGGTTAAGGGAAGGGCGGGGAGAGGTGGCAAGCGCGAGCGTCATAGGTCGTGGGAGGCGGGAGCTGGCGATTAGGCTGACGTTGTCGGTGAAGCAGGGAGGAAGAAAAAGAATGATATAATGTCGGCAGGTTCCAAAATTCGATTGACGCCAAAGAAAATCAGGCACCTAACCAATAGCGGTACTAAAATTATTACATGTGTAGTAGTAGTGTTGCAGAAAAGCGATTCAAAGCAAGCTTTGAATTGGTTCAAGTTCCAACTTAAAAAATATCTCTTCATGTGAACAAACCTCTTGTTTTGATTCAAAGGCTTGGTCCGGCTGACTTGTTAAAACTTAACCGGGAAGGGGGTAAAAATAGGCAAATAAAGAACAAAGTGATAACCATCCTTCGTCGAAAATAATTTATGGGATATCGAGGGTTTTGTTTGAGGTAGTCCTCGCACTGTGAGAAATCTGGCATATCTTCCGCAATCTAGAGTTTGATATCTCGGCTCGGAACCGCTTTGGCGTTGAGCATCCCCCCTCCTTTGCGAATGCTGCAAGGATGAGTTTGTCATCGTTGGATGAAGACGTCGATGAACCCATGAGCATATCCAAAACGAATCCACATCCACTCATTGTGTTGTGGGAGACAAGACAGGTGGATTCAGGAGTGCTGAGAGATAGGTGGGAGGGGTGGTATGTATAGGCATGTAATATGGCCGTTGAAAACTTGCCGTTGGAAGATAGCCGTCGAAAAACTAGCCACTAAAAATATAGTTGTTTGAAAAGTAGTTGTTAGCATTATAACCTTTGCAACTACAAACCATTTGAATCATACTTGTTGAATTGATAGTTACAAGATGTGTTGAAATAAAGGAGAGAAAAAGGAAATCGTTTTTGACCATTGCTTATATGGATATATGCAAAACAAAATATACACATGCTGCTGGAGACGCTCTTAGAGGTGGGTGAAGAACAAGACATATGTGGACAATTGGAATATTAGGATGGGTGTGTGTAATATAACCATCAGACATGTGTTTTTCATTTTGCTCCAGGTCATCTTTTGACCAATGGCAAATTTACACGTGTATCTGTTGCTTTGAGTTGAGTTCATTCCTCCGTTTGTAAGAAAATTCATCTGATTTCACTTGGCCTTCATGTCGGATCCCACTTGGTCTCAATGTTCAGCTCCACACCACCCATTACCCTGCCGGGCTTTCCAACCCTCAGCCCACCCTATAGGGCCCAAATGGTAAACCCAATGAGTTCTTGTTAGTGTGGTTCGACATGCATATCTCGCACACTGTCTTGGTACATGCAAACTAGTATGAATGATATCTCAAGAATGACAAGTATATGAAAACAAGAACTACTCAAAATGAATGGAGACTAACAACTGATAGTTGTGCACTGAAACAAAAACTAGTATGAATGATATCTTGGTACATGCAAACTAGTATGAATGATATCTCAAGAATGACAAGTATACTAAAACAAGAAACTACTCAAATGAATGGAGACTAACAACTGATAGTTGTGCACTGATCTTTAGAATAACTCAAAATCATTCTTAGGGGTACTAAGGACTAAAAACTAAAAACCGAGAATTGTCCTTCATTTATTTCCTTATGGTTTTTGGGCTAGACTTACATTGCGTCATTGATCATCCTATGCAGGCATGTCATGTGTTTAGAAAAATTGATGTTCTTCATCTTCTCCAAGGAAGCACGTTGGAACTTGCAAAACACTTATGAAGAAAATTTGTGATGTATTTTTAGGACATTTGTCTTTTCATTTGTTATGTGCGTGCAAGCATTGTGAACAAATGTGCCAGAAAGAGGATGCAGAGGAAAAAAGGATGCTTTTGAGCATGCCAACTTACCTTGAGACGTAGAGACGCCAAAAATATCACTCTCTTTATGTACATCCTCCAAACAGAAAACCTCGCCACCACTAACGTGTACGCCCATGCCGACTGGAGAGGTACATACATACATGTTACTCTAATGGCGTTCTTGTATGTTGCACATAAGTATTTACCAGTATTTTTGGTATATGCATTCCACATCGTAGTTTGGCAAATCTGACTTGCATCCTTGAGCCTCTTCATGGTGTCGGGGATCCTGTTCTACACATTCTTCAAGCACAGACAATGTATGTGACCCCGTGGGGTGTGCATTTTGGAGCAACAGTCCTCAAGTGTCTGAATTCTAAGGATCAGAGTCCATGACTTACCTTATCCTATGTTTTTGTTGACGCAACAATAGGATTGGCGACTTAACAGGAAACACAACTTCAACATTTAATAATACAAAAAATGAACTGTAGAAGCTTCATCATTTATGAAAAACATTAATGTTTTCACATGGAAACAACAACACAATATATCAAAATAATATGATCCATGTTATGAACAATGCAAATCGGTAGGAGGGTAAAATTAAAATGGACATGTGGGACTGTTAATTCTGGAAGGTAAGAAAATCTAGAAAGCAACACCCAACATAGTGCTTCATTGGATGCGCAGCTACAAAATTTTATGAACCTATCTAATGAATTGCATGATTAGATTCGTCCATGTAGGAGCCTAATAAGGGTTAACAACCATTGGGCCACTCAGATGTCTTGTATTTTTCTAGAATACATGTATGATAGAACGATGCAAAGCTACATTTCAAGAAAATTACTTCAGCAAGGAAAAATGTGAATAGGTTTTTGTCCTTGCAAATCTCAAGCACCTAACAAGAAACATATTGTAAGCTTGCCTACTCAACCAATGCATCAATTTTTTGGCAAGCCAATCAACCAAGTAGCCCAAGTAGATAGCATTTCTCTATGGACCATCGAAGTTAACAATACATAAGACACTTTCATGTTTAGAGTTCATACCAACAACACAGATTCCCTATTCCATCATTTTAAGCTTCACACAGGGAACATATTGGAGGCCCACTAACAGAAATAATTATTCTCTAAACTCTAGAAACAAAATATTCGATCAGCTAGTCCTCATGACGGATGCAGCCAAACATAAATAATAACACACATAGTTTAGTAAATTTATCTTGGTAGCTTCATCAAATAAGCGTCACAAAGATTAATTGTCATCTACTTAAATTTCTTCTTTGCAAAATTGAAACTGGAACTACAAGAACAACACTATAGGGCTGGCTATTGTACCTGCTGTAAAGCTTTGGTTTCAGAATGTAGCAAAGATATGCCAGGGATATATAACATAACTAGAGAGTGGCCACGTTCCTATACGTCTAGTAAAGATATACTAGGGATATAATATCACCATTTTCCTTTATAAATAGGCCACTCTAATATATTGGCAAATAAAGCTATAGTTCATAGCTCCCCTATACCTGAGCCCCTGCCAACAACCTTAAGACTGTATCTTACTATACCAACTACCGTACGGTACCCTATACTAGACCGTATATGTTACTATCTCCTTTTTATGGTTGCTTGGGGATACCCTTGCTTAAGGAAACAATTATAACTCAGTGGAAATCCGACTAAATCTGTGATGTGGGACTAAAGTTCCCATATATAACTTACCCGTAGCAACCGGCAAGCGTCTGCTCCCGCTCCACCAAGAGTCCTGCTTTCGCCCGCTCTCCCGGCACTCGCCTCCTGCATGGGAAATGCCGACAACACATTGATGCCCCTGCTCCTCCTCCTCCTTCTTCTCCCATGATGGTCGTCGGCGGTCGCTGTTGGGGACCGTAGCATGCAATTTCAAAAAAAAAAATCCTACGATCACACAACATCTATCTAGGAGATGCATATCAACGAGAGGGGGAGAGTGTGTACACGTACCCTCGTAGACCGAAAGCGGAAGCGTTGTGTTAACGCGGTTGATGTAGTCGAATGTCTTCACGATCCAATCGATCCAAGTACCGAATGTACGGCACCTTCGTGTTCAGCACACATTCAACTCGATGGCGTCCCTCGAGCTCTTGATCCAGTAGAGGGACATGGGAGAGTTTCGTCAGCATGACGGCGTGGCAACGGTGTTGGTGATGTGATCTGCGCAGGGCTTCGCCTAAGCACTACGATGCTATGACTGGAGGAGTAAACTGTGGAGGGGGGCACCGCAGACGGCTAAGAAACAACTGTTGTGTCTTTGGGGTGCCCCCTGGCCACGTATATAAAGGAGGGGGCGAGAGAGGCCGGCGGCCAGGAGGGGCGCTCCATGGGCGGAGTCCTACTTGGACTCCTAGTAGTCCAAGTAGGATTCGGCCCCCCTTTTTCCTTTCTTCCACCGGAGGGAATAGGATGGAGAAGGAGAGGGAAAGGGAAGGGGGCGCCGCCCCCTCCTCCTTGTCCTATTCGGACTCCCAAGGAGGGGGGCGCGTGGCCATCCCCTGCGGGCTTCCCTCTATCTCCCTTAGGCCCATGTTGGCCTAATACTTCCTCGAGGGGTTCCGGTAACCCCTCGGTACTCCGAAAAAATACCCGAATCACTCAGAACCATTCCGATGTCCGAATAATACCTTCCAATACATAAATCTTTACCTCTCGACCATTTCGAGACTCCTCGTTGTGTCCGTGATCTCATCTGGGACTCCGAACAAACTTCGGTCACCAAAACACATAACTCATAATACAAATCATCATCGAATGTTAAGCGTGCGGACCCTACAGGTTTGAGAACTATGTAGACATGACCGAGACACATCTCCGGTCAATAACCAATAGCGGAACCTGGATGCTCATATTGGCTCCTACATATTCTACGAAGATCTTTATCGGTCAAACCGCATAACAGCAGACGTCATTCCCTTTGTCATCGGTATGTTACTTGCCTGAGATTCGATCATCGGTATCATCATACCTAGTTCAATCTCGTTACCGGCAAGTCTCTTTACTTGTTCCGTAATGCATCGTCCCGCAACTAACTCATTATTCACATTGCCTGCAAGGCTTATAGTGATGTGCATTACCGAGAGGGCCCAGAGATACCTCTCCGATACACAGAGTGACAAATCCTAATCTTGATCTATGCCAACTCAACAAACACCTTCATAGACACCTGTAGAGCATCTTTATAATCAACCAGTTACGTTGTGACGTTTGATAGCACACAAAGTGTTCCTCCGGTATTCGGGAGTTGCATAATCTCATAGTCAGAGGAATATGTATAAGTCATGAAGAAAGCAATAGCAATAAAACTAAACGATCATAATGCTAAGCTAACAGATGGGTCTTGTCCATCACATCATTCTCTAATGATGTGATCCTGTTCATCAAATGACAACACATGTCTATGGTTAGGAAACTTAACCATCTTTGATTAACGAGCTAGTCAAGTAGAGGCATACTAGGGACACTCAGTTTTGTCTATGTATTCACACATGTACTAAGTTTCCGGTTAATACAATTCTAGCATGAATAATAAACATTTATCATGATATAAAGAAATATAAATAACAACTTTATTATTGCCTCTAGGGCATATTTCCTTCAGTCTCCCACTTGCACTAGAGTCAATAATCTGGATTACATAGTAATGATTCTAACACCCATGGAGTCTTGGTGCTGATCATGTTTTGCTCGTGGAAGAGGCTTAGTCAACGGTTCTGCAACATTCAGATCCGTATGTATCTTGCAAATCTCTGTGTCTCCTTCCTTGACTTGATCGCAGATGGAATTGAAGCATCTCTTGATGTGTTTGGTTCTCTTGTGAAATCTGGATTCCTTCGGCAAGGCTATTGCTCTAGTATTGTCACAAAAGATTTTCATTGGACCCGATGCACTAGGTATTACACCTAGGTCAGATATGAACTCCTTCATCCAGACTCCTTCATTTGCTACTTCCGAAGCAGCTATTGATACGTCTCCAAGGTATCTATAATTTTTTATTGTTCCATGTTGTTATATTATCAATCTGGGATGTTTTATAATCATTTTATATCATTTTTTGGTACTAACCTATTGACATAGTGCCAAGTGCCAGTTGCTGTTTTTCCATGTTTTTTACATCATAGAAAATCAATACCAAACGGAGTCCAAATGCCATGAAACTTTACGAAGATTTTTTATGGACCATAAGACACCTAATGGGCCCTGGTTGTGCCTTGGGGTGCTCCGAAGAGAGCACAACCCACCAGGGCGTGCCAGGAGGCCCAGGTGCGCCCTGGTGGGTTGTGCCCACCTCGGGTGCCCTTCGGACCACCTCTTTGCTCTATAAATACCCCAATATTCCCAAAACCCTAGGGGAGTCGACGAAATATTGATCCAGCCGCCGCAGAGTCCAGAACCACCAGATCCAATCTAGACACCATCTCGGATGGGGTTCACCACCTCCATTGGCGCCTCTCCGATAATGTGTGAGTAGTTCTTTGTAGACCTTCGGGTCCGTCGTTAGTAGCTAGATGGCTTCCTCTCTCTCTCTCTTGATTCTCAATACAATAGTCTCTTGGAGATCCATATGATGTAACTCTTTTTGCGGTGTGTTTCTTGGGATCGGATGAACTTCGAGTTTATGATCAGATCTATCTTTTTTTATATCCATGAAAGTATTTGAGTTTCTTTGATCTCTTTTATGCATGATCTCTTATAGCCTTGTATTTCTTCTCCGATATTTGGGTTTTGTTTGGCCAACTTGATCTATTTATCTTGCAATGGGAAGAGGTGCTTCGTAGTGGGTTCGATCTTACGGTGCTTGATCCCAGTGAAAAAAGGGGAACCGACACGTACGTATCGTTGCTACTAAGGATAAAACAATGGGGTCTATCTCTACATAGATAGATCTTGTCTACATCATTTCATCATTATTATTGCATTACTTCATTTCTCCATGAACTTTAATACACTAGATGCATGCTGGATAGCGGTCGACGTGTGGAGTAATAGTAGTAGATGTAGGCAGGAGTCGGTCTACTATACGTGATGCCTATGTAATGATCATTTTATGGATATCGTCATGATTATTTGAAGTTCTATCAATTGCCCAATAGTAATTCATTTACCCACCATTTGCTATTTTTCTCAAGAGAAGCCACTAGTGAAACCTACGGCCCCCGGGCCTCTTTATCATATATTTGCCTTTGCGATCTACTTTTATTTGCATTTATTTTTAGAATCCAAAAACACAAAAATACTTTGCTGCACTTTATTCTATTTGCGATCTATTTATTCAACCTATTACAACTTTATCCCATCCGCGCACCAATTTCTGGCGCCGTTACCCGAAAGGGATTGACAACCCTTTAACACGTCGGGGTGCGAGTGGTTGTTATTTGTGTGCAGGGGCTGTTTACGTTGTGTTGCTTGGTTCTCCTACTGGTTCGATAACCTTGGTTTCTTCACTGAGGGAAATACCTACCGTCGCTGTGCTGCATCATCACTTCCTCTTTGTGGAAATAACGACGTAGTCCTAGCCGGCATCAAAAGGAATTTCTGGCGCCGTTGCCGGGGAGGATCTTCAACATATACCAGGTTCCTAATCACAAATCTCATCTCCTTGCAATTTACATTATTTGTCATTTGCCTCTTATTTTCCTCTCCCCCACTTCACAAAAATTTGTTGTTTTATTCACCCTCTTTTTCGTTCGCTATTTTTCTTCTGATCTCTTAAACTTTCTTCTCTGTCGCCATGACCGACCATAGAGAAACTAAGGGTTTCCTCCCGAGTTTCAATGCTTTGGATAACCCCTCCGTCCTCTCTAAGCTCATAAATAATGATGCTATGGAAAGACTTATCGAGGTTGCTAAGGAAAACTCTAACAATTTTATGAAGATGATCCCGGGATTTTTCGTTATGTGCTTGATGAATCTTTGAAAGATGCTTGGGATAGACTGTTGAGAACTCTAGCTAGCTATGTGCCTCAATATCATATAGAGATATACTTGAAATGTTTTTATGTTGGTCTACCTTCTTCCTTCAAGCAAGTTTTGGATTCTATATTTGAAAATGGTTTTCTTGAAGGGGATGCCGTTGATACTTATGAAAAGATGAAAGCCATATTTGGGCACCCCAAGGGATAAAATGTTGAATCAACTACCCTTATGTGCTTTTATCAAAATGAAACAATTAAAGAGATGAAGGCCGGTTTAGATACAAAATTAACGTGCTTAATCTTTCTTCTGCTACCAATGGCCATGTGCTTTCACAAAATAGAAAATTAAATGCCATTGATAGGAAATTTTCCCTTTGCTTTCAAAAGGACAAGGATGACAAAACTTAGATCCTTGCTTTATGCCTAGCTAAGGGCGTAAAACTATAGCGCTTGTTGGGAGGCAACCCAATGAATAAAATTTATGTTTGCTTTTTTGCTTCCTGTTTTTGAGTGTTAGCACAATTATGCTACTGTTATGATTGTGTTTTTTATGTTTTAATTAGTGTTCCTTCCAAGTAAAGCCTTTAGGGTCTTCTTGGGTGATAGTTGTTTGATCTTGCTAAAAAAACAGAAACTTTTGTGCTCGCGGAAATAATTTTCATTTTTAACCAGAGATCGATAAAATACCCATTCCTTTTGCAGTAGATCAATATACAAATTTTTCAGGTCGTCCTAATTTTTCAGAATTTTTGGAGTTGCAGAAGTATTCGAAATAGTCAGATTGCTACATACTGTTCTGTTTTGACAGATTCTGTTTTCTTTGCGTTGTGTGCTTGTTTTGAAGGCTCTATGGTTTTATTTGATGAGTTTTTGCCACAGAAAACTTGGAATACAGTAGATATAATGCAAAAACAAAATATGAATTGGTTTTATACAATACTTATAGTAGTGATTTATTTTTCTTATACTAACGGATCTCACGAAGGTTTTGTTGAGTTTTGTGTGATTGAAGTTTTCAAGTTTTGGGTTATCTTACGATGGATGAAGGAATAAGGAGTAAGAAAAGCCTAAGCTTGGGGATGCCCCGGCATCCCCCGCTATTATCCAAAAGAGAGAAAGCAACTAAGCTTGGGGATGCCCCCAAGTGGCATCCCCTCTTTCTTCTAACAACCATCGGTATTTTACTCGAAGCTATATTTTTATTCGTCACATACTATGTGTTTTGCTTGGAGCGTCTTGTATGATATGAGTCTTTGCTTGTTTTATTTTGTGTTTTAAGTATTGTTTCCTTGCTATACACACCTATTTGAGAGAGCCAAAATTATGTCATGACTTGTTATAATTGCTCTCTATGCTTCACTTAAATTTTTTTATGAGCTACAGATTTGCGCTAGTGCTTCACTTATGTCTTTTTGAGCACGGTTTGCTTTAGTATTTTTGAAGAAATGCTCTCTTGATTCACCTAGATTTATTTGAGAGTCAATAAAATTTTCAAGAAATTCTCTCTTACTTCACTTAAATTATTTTGAGAGAAAGAAAAATTATGCTCATGATCTTTACTTATATTTGTTTGAGCTTATCAAAAGCAACATATGAAAATTAGTGCCAAAGTGATAGATATCCAAGAAGGATATAATAAAAACTTTCATGAAGATCATTGGACAAAATAAACTTGATTCTTAGTAATAGTTTTGAGATACGATGATGTGATATGTGAGTTATGTTAATGAGTAATTATGCTTTAGTAAGAATATTCGTGTTAAGGTTTGTGATTCCCTATGCAAGCACGAAAGTCAATTATTATGTAATGAAATTATATCCTACTTGTGGTGTATTATTCGGTGTTAATTATGCTTAATGCTCGCTTATGAGATTATCCGTTTCTTGGTTGGTCGCTTCAAAATCTTTTGCTAGCCTCCATTTTGCACTAAGTATGATCTCTACTTGTGCATCCAAAAACCTTTAAACCAGTTTTGCCACATGAGTCCACTATATCTACCTATATGCAGTATTCTTTTGTCGTTCTAAGAAAATTTGTATGCGCCATCTCTAATTTTCAAAATAAACTTCTCTTTTGTGTGTTCGCTCCGCTCGCGGAGCGGTGAGGGGTGGCTAATATTTTCCATGCTAGATGTGTTATTCTCACGACGAGTGTTTATTCACTTGTCATTGCACGAGAATAAGGCAAAGGTATTAGGGATGCCCAGTCCCGAAATGAAAAAATGAATTTACTTTATGTTGTCAAATAATAAAGGTTTTTTTATTTTTGTGCCCCTAGTTCCTTAGCTCTACTCATTCATCCCCACTCTGTTAAATTTTGCTCACTTTTCCCCACTCCCTTGCCCGAAACCCTCAGAACAGGTTACAACGGACGTTGCCGTCGGGTCAATGCCTTTGACCGTTAACTCTGACGAGTGGGATTGCATAGGGCTGAGTACACCTTTGACCATTACCCGTATAGTTATTTCGTATGCTGATGCTACCTCTTGAGAATGCGTTGGTTTTCCCTTGAAGAGGAAAGGGTGATGCAGCAAAGTAACATAAGTATTTCCCTCAGTTTTTGAGAACCAAGGTATCAATCCAGTAGGAGGTAACATGCAAGTCCCTAGTACCTGCACAAACAAACAAGAACCTCACAACCAACGCGATAAAGGGGTTGTCAATCCCTTCACGATCACTTATGGAAGTGAGATATGATAGAGATAATAAGATAAATATTTTTGGTATTTTTATTGTATAAATTGGAAAATAAAGATTGAAAAATAAACAATGATAGAAATAGCAAGTAGATAGGAAAATAATATGATGGAAAATAGACCCGGGGGCCATAGGTTTCAGTAGTGGCTTCTCTCAAGATAGCAAATTCTACGGTGGGTGAACAAATTATTGTCGAGCAATTGATAGAAACACGCATAGTTATGAGAATATCTAGGCATGATCATGTATATAGGCATCACATCCGCGACAAGTAGACCGAAATGATTTTGCATCTACTACTATTAGTCCACACATCGACCGCTATCCAGCATGCATCTAGAGTATTAAGTTCATAAGAACAGAGTAATGCATTAGGCAAGATGACATGATGTAGAGGGATAAACTCAAGCAATATGATATAAACCCCATCTTCTTATCCTCGATGGCAACAATACAATACGTGCCTTGCTGCCCCTGCTATCACTAGGAAAGGACACCGCAAGATTGGACCCAAAGCTAAGCACTTCTCCCATTGAAATAAAGATCAATCTAGTAGGCCAAACCAAACTAATAATTTGAAGAGACTTGCAAAGATATTAAATCACACATAAAATAATTCAGAGAAGAATCAAATATTGTTCATAGATAATCTTGATCATAAACCCACAATTCATCGGATCTTGACAAACACACCGCAAAAAGAATTACATCGAATAGATCTCCAAGAGAATCGAGGAGAACTTTGTATTGAGATCCAAAGAGAGAGAAGAATCCATCTAGCTAATAACTATGGACCCGAAGGTCTGTGGTAAACTACTCACACATCATCGGAGAGGCTATGGTGTTGATGTAGAAGCCCTTCATGATCAATTCCCCTCCGCCGAAGAAGGCCCCAAGATGGGATCTCACGGGTACAGAAGGTTGCGGCGGTGGAAATAGGGTTTCGTGGTGCTCCTGGATATTTTCAAGGTATATGGGTATATATAGGAGGAAGAAGTAGGTCGGTGGAGCTGCGAGGGGCTCACGAGGGTGGGGGGCGCGCCCTCCTTCCTCGTGGCCTCCTCGCTTCTTTCTTGACGTCCACTCCAAGTCTCCTGGATCATGTTTGTTACAAAAATAACTCTCCCGAAGGTTTCATTCCGTTTGGATTCCGTTTGATATTCCTTTTCTGCAAAACACTGAAATACGCAAAAAAACAACAATTTGCACTGGGCCTTTGGTTAATAGGTTAGTCCCATTAAACATCCAAAACAAATAATGTAATAACATGTAACAATAAAAAATTATTGATACGTTGGAGACGTATCAAGCATCCCCAAGCTTAATTCCTGCTCGTCCTCGAGTAGGTAAATGATAAAAACAGAATTTTTGATGTGGAATGCTAACTAGCATAATTCAATGTAATTTCCTTTAGTGTGGCATGAATGTTCAGATCCGAAAGATTCAAGACAAAAGTTTAATATTGACATAAAAATAATAATACTTCAAGCATACTAACAAAGCAATCATGTCTTCTCAAAATAACATTGCCAAAGAAAGTTATCCCTACAAAATCATATAGTCTGGCTATGCTCTATCTTCATCACACAAAGTATTTAATCATGCACAACCCCGATGACAATCCAAGCAATTGTTTCATACTTTTGACGTTCTCAAACCTTTTCAATCTTCACGCAATACATGAGCGTGAGCCATGGATATAGCACTATATGTGGAATAGAATGGTGGTTGTGGAGAAGACAAAAGGAGAAGATAGTCTCACATCAACTAGGCGTATCAACGGGCTATAGAGATGCCCATCAATAGATATCAATGTGAGTGAGTAGGGATTTCCATGCAACAGATGCAGTAGAGCTATAAGTGTATGAAAGCTCAACAAAAGAAACTAAGTGGGTGTGCATCCAACTCGCTTGCTCAAGACCTAGGGTATTTCGAGGAAGCCCATCATTGGAATATACAAGCCAAGTTCTATAATGAAAGATTCCCACTAGTATATGAAAGTGACAACATAGGAGACTCTCTATCATGAAGATCATGGTGCTACTTTGAAGCACAAGTGTGGTAAAAGGATAGTAACATTGTCTCTTCTCTCTTTTTCTCTCTTTTTTTATTTGGGCCCTTTTCTCTCTTTTTATGGCCTCTTTTTTTCTCATCCGGAGTCTCATCCCGACTTGTGGGGGAATCACAGTCTCCATCATCCTTTCCTCACTTGGGACAATGCTCTAATAATGATGATCATCACACTTTTATTTACTTACAACTCAAAAATTACAACTCGATACTAGAACAAAATATGACTCTATGTGAATGCCTCCGGTGGTGTACCGGGATGTGCAATGAATCAAGAGTGACATGTATGAAAGAATTATAAAGGTGGCTTTGCCACAAATACGATGTCAACTACATGATCATGCAAAGCAATATGACAATGATGTAACGTGTCATAACAAACGAAACGGTGGTAAGTTGCATGTCAATATATCTCGGAATGTCTATGGAAATGCCATAATAGGTAGGTATGGTGTCTGTTTTGAGGAATGTATATGGTGGTGTATGGTACCGGCGAAAGTTGCGCGGTACTAGAGAGGCTAGCAATGGTGGAAGGGTGAGAGTGCGTATAATCCATGGACTCATCATTAGTCATAAAGAACTCACATACTTATTGCAAAAATCTATTAGTTATAGAAACAAAGTACTACGCGCATGCTCCTAGGGGGATAGATTGGTAGTAAAAGACCATCACTCGTCCCTGACCGCCACTCATAAGGAAGACAATCAACAAATAAATCATGCTCCGACTTCATCACATAACGGTTCACCATACGTGCATGCTACGGGAATCACAAACTTTAGAACAAGTATTTCTCAAATTCACAACTACTCAACTAGCATGACTCTAATATCACCATCTTCACATCTCAAAACAATCATCAAGTATCAAACTTCTCATAGTATTCAATGCACTTTTTATGAAAGTTTTTATTATACCCATCTTGGATGCCTATCATATTAGGACTAATTTTATAGCCAAAGCAAATTACCATGCTGTTCTAAAAGACTCTCAAAATAATATAAGTGAAACATGAGAGATCAGTAATTTATATAAAATAAAACCACCACTGTGCTCTTAAAAAGGTATAAGTGAAGCACTAGAGCAAAATTATCTAGCTCAAAAGATATAAGTGAAGCACATAGAGTATTCTATTAAATTCCGATTTATGTGTGTCTCTCCAAAAGGTGTGTAAATCAAGGATGATTGTGGTAAACTAAAAAGCAAAGACTCAAATCATACAAGACGCTCCAAGCAAAACACATATCATGTGGTGAATAAAAATATAGCCTCAAGTAAAGTTACCGATGGACGAAGACGAAAGAGGGGATGCCTTTCGAGGCATACCCAAGCTTAGGCTTTTGGTTGTCCTCGAATTTTACCTTGGGGTGCCACGGAATCCCCAATCTTAGGCTCTTGCCACTCCTTATTCCAAAATCCATCAAATCTTTACCCAAAACTTGAAAACTTCTCAACACAAAACTCAACAGAAAATCTCATGAGCTCCGTTAGTATAAGAAAACAAACCACACTTCAAGGTACTGTAATGAACCCATTATTTATTTATATTGGTGTTAAACCTACTGTATTCCAACTTCTCTATGGTTCATACCCCCCGATACTAGCCATAGATTCATCAAAATAAGCAAACAACACACGAAAAACAGAATCTGTCAAAAACTGAACAGTCTGTAGTAATCTGTAGGTTTAGAATAATTATGTAACCCCAAAAATTATGAAATAAATTGGTGGACGTGAGGAATTTGTCTATTAATAATCTTCAAAAATAATCAACCTAATCACACTCTCGAGTAAATAATTTCAGCAAATCTCGTGAGCGCTAAAGTTTCTGTTTTTTACAGCAAGATCGCAAAGACTTCCCCCAAGTCTTCCCAAAGGTTCTACTTGGCACAAACACTAATTAAAAACATAAGACCACATCTAAACAGAAGCTATATGATTTATTTATTACTAAACAGGTACAAAAAACAAGAAACAAAAATAAAATTGGGTTGCCTCCAAACAAGCGCTATCGTTTAACGCCCCTAGCTAGGCATAGAAACAAGAATAGATCTAGGTATTGTCATCTTTGGTATGCAATCCATAAGTGGCTCTCATAATAGATTCATAAGTTAATTTAATTTTCTTCCTAGGAAAGTGTTCCATGCCTTTCCATAACGGAAATTGGAATCTAATATTTCCTTCTTTCATATCAATAATTGCACCAATCGTTCTAAGGAAAGGTCTACCAAGAATAATAGGACATATAGGATTGCAATCTATATCGAGAACAATGAAATCTAAGGGCACATAATTCCTATTTGCAACAATAAGAACATCATTAATCCTTCCCATAGGTTTCTTAATAGTGGAATCCGCAAGATGCAAATTTAAAGAACAATCATCAAATTCACGGAAACCTAACACATCACACAAAGTTTTTGGAATCGTGGAAACACTAGCACCCAAATCACATAAAGCATAGCATTCATGATCTCTAATTTTAATTTTAATAGTAGGTTCCCACTCATCATAAAGTTTTCTAGGGATATAAACTTCTAATTTGAGCTTTTCTTCACAGGATTGCATTAAGGCATCAATGATATGTTTGGTAGAAGGTTTATTTTGATCATAAGCATGAGGAGAATTTAGCATGGATTGCAACAAGGAAATACAATCTATCAAAGAGCAATTATCATAATTAAATTCCTTGAAATCCAAAATAGTGGGTTCATTGCTATGTAAAGTCTTGACCTCTTCAATCCCACTTTTACCAATTTTTGCATCAAGATCTAAAAACTCCGAATCATTGGGACGCTTTTTAACTAAAGTTGACTCATCTCCAGTCCCATCATTATCAAGATTCATATTTCAAAACAAAGATTTAATAGGAGACACAACAATTACTTTTAGATATTCATCCTTATTATCGTGAAAACTAGAAGAACACACTTTTATAAAGCAATCCTTTTTAGCACGCATCCTAGCGGTTCTTTCTTTGCACTTGTCAATGGAAATTCTCATAGATTTGAGAGACTCATTGATATCATGCTTAGGTGGTATGGATCTAAGTTTCAAAGAATCAACATCATGAGAAGTTCTATCCACATTCCTAGCCAACTCATCAATCTTAGGCATTTTTTCTTCAAGCAAAGCATTGAAATTCTTTTGCGAAATCACAAATTCTTTAACATTAGTCTCAAAATCAGAGGGCATCTTATTAGAATTTCCATAAGATTTGTTGTAGGAATTACCATAATTATTAGAGGAATTACTAGGAAACGGCCTAGGATTAAAGTTTCCTCTATACGCGTTGTTACCAAAATTGTTCCTACCAACAAAATTCACATACATAGATTCATTATTAGTCTCAGTCAAAGTTCAATCCATGTGTAGGGCAATTACATATCATTAATTTAATCCTCTCCCAAGCTTGTGAAACATGCTCATGATAAAGTTGCTTAAAATTCATAATATCGTTTCTAGGAGAGATGATCTTAGCGGGAGGAAAATACTTAGAGATAAAAGCATCTTTGCACTTATTCCATGAATCAATACTATTTTTAGGCAAAGACGAAAACCAAGTTTTAGCACGATCTCTAAGCGAAAATGGAAATAGCTTCAATTTAACAATATCATTATCCACATCTTTCTTCTTTTGCATATCACACAAATCAACAAAGCTGTTTAGATGGGTAGCGGCATCTTCACTAGGAAGGCCAGAAAAAGGATCTTTCATAACAAGGTTCAGCAAAGCAGTATTAATTTCACAAGATTTAGCATCGGTAAGAGGAGCAATCAGAGTGCTAATAAAATCATTATTGTTGGTATTGGAGAAGTCACACAATTTAGTATTGTCTTGAGCCATCGTGATAAACAATCCAACACACAAGCACACAAGAAGCAAGCAAAAAGAGGCGAACGGAAAAGAGGCGAATAAAACGGCAAGGGTGAAGTGGGGGAGAGGAAAACGAGAGGCAAATGGCAAATAATGTAATTCGAGGGATGAGAGTTTGTGATGGGTACTTGTTATGTCTTTACTTGTGTGTAGATCTCCCCGGCAACGGCGCCAGAAATGGCTTGTTGACGGGAGATCAAATCTTGACTTGACTTGGTGCAACCTCCACGGCAACGGCGCCAGAAATGGCTTGTTGATGGGAGATCAAATCTTGACTTGACTTGGTGCAACCTCCCCGGCAACGGCGTCAGAAATCCTTCTTGCTACCTCTTGAGCATGCGTTGGTTTTCCCTTGAAGAGGAAAGGGTGATGCAGCAAAGTAGCGTAAGTATTTCCCTTAGCTTTTGAGAACCAAGGTATCAATCCAGTAGGAGGTAACACACAAATCCCTAGTACCTGCACAAACAAACAAGAACCTCGCAACCAACGCGATAAAGGGGTTGTCAATCCCTTCATGGTCAAATCTGATAGAGATAGTAAGATAAATATTTTTGGTATTTTTATTGTATAGATTGGAAAATAAAGATTGAAAAATAAACAATGACAAAAATAGCATGTACATGGGAAAAATAATATGATAGAAAATAGACCCGGGGGCCATAGGTTTCACTAGTGGCTTCTCTCAAGATAGCAAATTCTACGGTGGGTGAACAAATTACTGTCGAGCAATTGATAGAAAAGCGCATAGTTATGAGAATATCTAGGCATGATCATGTATATAGGCATCATGTCCGCGACAAGTAGACCGAAATGATTCTGCATCTACTCCTATTACTCCACACATCGACCGCTATCCAGCATGCATCTAGAGTATTAAGTTCATAAGAACAGAGTAACGCATTAGGCAAGATGACATGATGTAGAGGGATAAACTCAAGCAATATGATATAAACCCCGTCTTTTTATCCTCGATGGCAACAATACAATACGTGCCTTGCTGCCCCTGCTTTCACTAGGAAAGGACACCGCAAGATTGAACCCAAAGCTAAGCACTTCTCGCATTGCAAGAAATATCAATCTAGTAGGCTAAACCAAACTAATAATTCGAAGAGACTTGCAAATATATTAAATCATGCATAAAAGAATTCAGAGAAGAATCAAATATTGTTCATAGATAATCTTGATCATAAACCCACAATTCATCGGATCTCGACAAACACACCGCAAAAAGAATTACATCGAATAGATCTCCAAGAGAATCAAGGAGAACTTTGTATTGAGATCCAAAGAGAGAGAAGAAGCCATCTAGCTAATAACTATGGACCCGAAGGTCTGTGGTAAACTACTCGCACATCATCGGAGCGGCTATGGTGTTGATGTAGAAGCCCTCCGTGATCAATTCCCCCTCCGACGGAGCGCCGGAAAAGGCCCCAAGATGGGATCTCACATGTACAGAAGGTTGTGGCAGTGGAAATAGGGTTTTGTGGTGCTCCTGGATGTTTTCAGGGTATATGGGTATATAGGAGGAAGAAGTAGGTCGGTGGAGCTACGAGGGGCCCACGAGGGTTGGGGCGCGCCCACCCCCTAGGGCACGCCCTCCTGCCTCGTGGCCTCCTCGCTTCTTTCTTGATGTCCACTCCAAGTCTCCTGGATCACGTTTGTTCCAAAAATAACTCTCCCGAAGGTTTCATTCCGTTTGATATTCCTTTTCTGCGAAACATTGAAATAGGCAAAAGAACAACAATTTTCACTGGGCCTTTGGTTAATAGGTTAGTCCCAAAAATAATATGAAAAGGTATATTAAAGCCCATTAAACATCCAAAACAGATAATATAATAGCATGGAACAATCAAAAATTATAGATACGTTGGAGACGTATTAGCTGACCGTACAGGTATTCGTATACGCGCGCTCATGCAACTGACCGTGGTTGTGGGGTAGCACGTGTCCAAGGGACATTCCTGAAACGTCCCATCGTATAAAGAGGGGCAACCACCTCTGTTGCCCCCCTACCATTTTCCCCCAAATCCCCTCCCAGCCGCATCGTCTTCCTCTCCCCCATCGGTGTCGTCTCGCTCTCCTCCACTGCCTCGACCGCACCGTCTTGCTCTCCCCACCACATCCTCTTCCTCACCTTCATCGCCTTCACCCGGAGATGGCCAAAGCCCGTGGTGACACCGGCGCTGCGGCCGGAGATGTGGTCAAGCTACAGGGCGCTGTGACCGCGGATGTCGGCAGTGTCCATGGCGGTGCGGGGAAACTCGCAATCGCCGCTGATGCGTAGATGGAGGTGGCAGGCTCCGCCTCAGCGTTGCAGAAGGTGACGACGTCAAGTGGCGTGCTACCTCTTTTAGCAATGCGTTGGTTTTCCCCGAAGAGGAAGGGATGATGCAGCAAAGTAGTGTAAGTATTTCCCTCAGTTTTTGAGAACCAAGATATCAATCCAGTAGGAGGCTACGCGCAAGTCCCTCGTACCTGCACAAAACAAATAAATCCTCGCAACCAACGCAAATAGGGGTTGTCAATCCCTATGAGGCCACTTACAAGAGTGAGATCTGATAGATATGATAATGATAATATTTTTGGTATTTTTATGATAAAGATGCAAAGTAAAATAAAGGCAAAGTAAATAACAAAGTAGTAGGAGAACAATATGATGCCCGGGGGCCATAGGTTTCACTAGTGGCTTCTCTCGAGAGCATAAGTATTCTACGGTGGGTGAACAAATTACTGTTGAGCAATTGACAGAATTGAGCATAATTATGAGAATATCTAGGCATGATCATGTATATAGGCATCACGTCCGAGACAAGTAGACCGACTCCTGCCTGCATCTACTACTATTACTCCACTCATCGACCGCTATCCAACATGCATCTAGAGTATTAAGTTAAAAATGGAGTAACACCTTAAGCAAGATGACATGATGTAGAGGGATAGACTCCTGCAATATGAAGAAAACCCCATCTTGTTATCCTCGATGGCAACAATACAATACGTGCCTTGCTGCCCTTACTATCAACGGGAAAGGACACCACAAGATTGAACCCAAAGCTAAGCAGTTCTCCCATTGCAAGAAAGATCAATCTAGTAGGCCAAACCAAACTGATAATTCGAAGAGACTTGCAAACATAACCAATCATACATAAAAG
>NC_053026.1:577546459-577546547 GCF_003073215.2 Triticum urartu | reverse complement strand
AAGAATACATCGAATAGATCTCCACAAGAGAGGGGGAGAACATTGTATTGAGATCCAAAAAGAGAGAAGAAGCCATCTAGCTACTAAC